>NC_056726.1:1208763075-1208993075 GCF_019279795.1 Protopterus annectens
TCACCTTTACATGTTTAAATGTCGGCTTTACAGCAGAGCAACATTCATTCCACAAGGAAAATGATATGTGCTATTGTTGACCTTGAACCGTGAATGCCTTTTCATTAGGCGGATGCTCTAACCACTACACTATTGGTGTTCTGCCTCATTTATATGTATACCCATGGTGCATAGTTACCCGAACACACACCTCATCACTTCACTTACACAGCAGGCATCCATTTACCTGTTGGGAAAAACGCACTACTACACATGCACCATTCCCCATTCCCTACTGCTCTGGACTTGTGCTGCATGTTGACTCACTCCGAGGATATTCAGACCTCCAAAGCCTATAGTCCTGGCACATATGTGTGTTCGATTGTCAGGGTGTTCATATGGTCTTCCAGGTTTAGGTTTGTCTGAATGGGAACCAGGACTCCCCTGTACCTAGTTGAAAGTCAGACTTGGCAAGGGGAGATCGTTCGTTTCACTTTTAGCGTCCTACCTTTGGTTGAGGATGCAGAGGTGTGCTCACCTATGGCCATCCTGATATATAACAGCACTAACTATTACGGGGATTTCGTATATTGTGACCATGTTCATTCTTCATATCTACATATATATATATATATATATATATATATATATATATATATATATATATATATATATATATATGTGTGTGTGTGTGTGTATATCGGTCTGTACATAAACACGCATATACACCTACATGCTCATTTATATTTCCCATACCGTTGAATCACCGCCACCTACCGTCATGCATACACGCTTGTATACCCGCTTATGTCTCGGGTTGCCACCTTTTCATATGGCCAAAGCGGGGCATTTTCGGGACAGACATCAGATTTTACACGCCGACATATACCCACGGTCAGTACAAAGGTTAGAACTTTACTTATTTGCCTAAATGAACGCTTATTCTTGTAGCGGTTTGTTTGCTTAATCTGTTTCTTGTAACTTTGAGTATTTTACATAAATAACTGTTTTATGCAACTGTTACATGAAATATGGGACATATTTCCTACAATCACAGGACATTTGCCATTGTATTATATTTGGTTTGGACACAACTGCCCAAAAATGGACTATCCCTCACAAGGTGGGGCAGGTGGTAACCCTACTTACGTCTGCTTTACAGAGCCTTAAGCACCCTATATCCGACTGCCACTATGAGAATGTGTAAGGTATATATTCCCGATAATGCACATGGGGAGACATGCATCACGGTCAGGTGTTTAAGCCCTCGCAAGGTGGGGCAGGTGGTAACCCTACTTACATCTGCTTTAAAGCGCCTTAAGCACCCTATATCTGATGCCACTATGCAAATGTGTAAGGTATATATTCCTGATAATGCACATGGGGAGACGTGCATCATGGTCAGGTGTTTAATCCCAGGTCGTAGGTTCTGCAGGACCGGCTGGAGGCTGAGAAGTCTTGTGGACAACTACTGCTCATACAACTTGTGTCCAGATGTATACAGGACTGGACCTCGTGTCGTGACACCAAGTCTAATGTTTAGAACAGATAACATATCCCATGAGGGATATCCAAAAATTGTGGGGACCGATGACCATCTTTGCTTTACAGCTGTAAGGTAGGGTTATACATGCAAGGGATACATAGTTTGCAATCCTGAGACTGCCTAGGGTGAGACTGCCTACTAGATATGGGTAGGGGTCACTATGTGCAGATATGGAGGTGCCTATCTAGCAGCCTGAGTATGGCTGGTTTTGGTGGATGTTCACGAAGGGGGGGGGGGGTGTGCTGTGAAGGGGATGATGGGTATTCAATTATGTATCCAGGTGTGTTGGGGTTGGATGGCTCAGTTCAGGCCAGACCATTATGTGGGTATGTGCCGGTAACATTTCTGTACATGTGTATTGCACATTTTAATGTTCACATGTTTGTGGGATTGTATTGCGGACGTGTATATTTGTTCTTTGGTTATCTTCCTGATTCACCCACTGTCGCTCGTAGACCTCCAGTTAACCTATTGTGCATCCAACCCAGTCTCCCCTTGGCGAATTATTACATTACCCATCAGCCCCCACCCCCATATACCACAAACAACATTCATCCCTTCACTAGTTGATGGCCCATGGCACAGTCAACAGAACACATTGCATACACTACATATCTCTGGGACCAATATGGTTGTGAGGTCTACACTAACATTTCAGATCATCCATATGCTGTACTTCATGCACATAGGTACTTGCAAATACTTATCTTTCATGACATGGTAGGTAGACCTGGGTAATACCCGCTCATCTATGGGCCGTCCTGACAAGGAGGACTTGGACCGCGAATGGGCAGATATTGGGCGAATGCTCTGACCATTGGTAGGGTTGCCACCTTTTCATATGACCTGGATGGGACATTTTCGTGGCACACATCTGAGTTTACAGGCCAACACATACCCACGGTCATTACAAAGGATAGTACTTTAGTTTCATGCCTACATATAAGCTTTTGTTGTTGTAGCGGTGTAGTTGCTTATTCTGTTTTGTTTACTTGCTTATTCTGTTTCCTGTAACATATAGGTATTTTATAAATGGACATACATACTGTATGGGACTATTACATAACATATGGGACATAATTATGTCCTACTATTGCAGGACATTTCACATTTATTATGATTTTGGTATGGATTAACCTGCCTAGAGGGGGACTGTCCCTTACAATGTAGGACAGGTGGTAACCCAAACCATTGGGCTAGGCTTGGTAATTGGTGGTGTGCTAACACGATGCGTTTCACTTCCACTTGGTATAACTAGCGACACTACAATGGAATACAGGCACAAGGTTTTAAATATCTTTGTTCGAGGGACGGGGACTCAATATTCAGCTACGTGCCTTTGTGTTTACTTCTTATTATGGTGTTCGCAATGATGTCTTTTATGCTTTGCATGCATTTCAGTATCCACGGACACTGACAGGAGTGATTACTATTAGAAGCAGGCTGTACTAGTCAGCATTTTAGGTTGCGCATATGCAGCCGACATGTTCACGCTTCCGTGCAGCGCTTGGACACACCCCCTGCACTTGTACACGTTTTCTATGCACGTGGCCTGTACGACAGCGTGCCTTCATTAATATGCATGTGGTGCTGCTGCGCCATCTCTACACCACATGGTCGGCGCAAGGCTAACGCCATCCTTGCACCGAGCTTCATGAATCCCGGGGTATCATTTAATAAGAAATGAAAAACTTAAAATGGCAGGATAAGCACTTTCGGGTTAAACCCTTCTTCAGATCTGCAATATCATTAGGAATAATTGGAAGATAGTGCTACTTGACCCACCCATCAAAGATATTGTTGGCAATGAACATTCATTTAGTTTCAAGAGAGATAAGAATCTCAAGCAGTTGCTTTGCTAGACAAACAATGTCATGGACAAGGTTTATTCAGATAAAGTTGGCACGTTTTCATGCAGGTCTTGTTTGAACTATAGACATATTTTAATGGAAAATGAGATTACGCATCCACTTTCTGGGAGATGCTACAGATGTCATGAGCATGCGGATTGCGAGACACTGCATGTAATATATATAGCGACATGTGGCTCTTGTCAATGTTTTTACTTGGTTAAAACTGACAGACCATTAAAGAAACATATCTCCAAGCATATTAGACATTCAGCTAGGAGATATGAAGAGTCTATTATGTAAACATATTGATGAAAACTCAGGACATTAATTTTTGTTTATGGTCTTGGAAGTAGTAGAAGAAAATGTTCGAGGTGGTGATTTTACAATCCGAACTGAGCAGCATGAAATGAGATGGACAGCGGAACTACAAACATACCAGACACCTGGTCTCAATGCCAATTTATCTCTCAAACCTGCCCTTAAGGGTCATAAATTGCATAGAATGCTATGATTGGATATAATATAGGCAATGCCTGAATGGAGATACTTGATTTGCCTAATGAATATACACATTCCCTAGATCTGTGAAACCTAGTTAGGATTGTAAAGATACTTTGAAAGAAGAACTGAATATATACCGTGAACATTTTTAAAAGTTTGGGCCATTTATTTTTATTATTTATATCTTTATTAATTTTAATGTTTCCACTCACAACCTTATGTCTAATGTAAGAAAATTCTGCTACAACACTGTGTGATTAGTTGGATAACAGAATCATAATTTTATTGGATATTTGACTTTCGTGTGAAGGCGTAGATTCATCGGGAAGACACTGGTTGGTCAACTAAAAGGCAATGTCTGAAAGGAGCTATTTGATTTGTTAAGTCTGCTACAACATTATGCAATCAGCTGGATAACAGAACTATAAACTTATTGGATAGTTGATTTGAGTGTGAACCTATCCACATTGAAGAGGTGTGGGTTCATGTGGAAGACAATGATTGGATAACTAAAAGTGTCTGAAAGCAGCTACTTTGATTTGTTAGTTTTAACTATAAATGCCTCATTTTACTTTCTAATAGCAGATCTGAAGAAGGGTTTAACCTGAAAGTGCTTATCTTGCCATTTTAAGTTTTTCATTTTTTATTAAAGAAGAGTTTTATGATAGTTAGCCTGCTGATCACCTTGATTTTGTCCTTGTGTGTGTGTGTGTGTGTGTGTGTGTGTGTGTGTGTGTGTCTGTGTAATTCTGAGCATGGAGATGAGTTAGAAGGCCAGATAAATATTAAAGTAATTTATGTTAGTAGTTTTGCAAATTGTAATGTAACATGATATTCTGTTTATTACTTCTTTAGTAATTATGTTTTCATGGTTTTATCTGGTATAACTATGCATGTGTAAGTTATGAGTTTTTCTATGAGAAGATATTGTATAGCATTGGATTGAGATGGAAAGTTTATTTTGTTTATTCTGAATCATTTACATTTTGATCTTTTTGGAATGCATTCCAGTTAGTGAGTGGACATTGTTATCAAGCATGCATGTTACACATGCCTATGCCTAAAGTGGTATAGTAGTTTTGTTTCAGAATAGATCACGCATATTGTAAAGTGATGCTATACTAGCCTTGACAGAGCTATGGTTGTATCTCTAAACTGGGGAAGGCTCACCTGCACATAGTTATTCAGATTTTATTAAATATGATATAATTTTATGATTTGTTTATGTTACCACTAAAGGAGGAAAATAAAATTGTGGCTGTTTTTTTATTTCTCATGCTTTTGATAGTGAGATTTTAAAATACTCCTTTACCCCAGCTCATTTCTGTATACTATGCAGTTTTAATTTCACAGAAAGATCTGAATTTAGAGGTGGCAGTTCACTGATTTCTTGAAGCCTAATCACATCACTATATAATATACTTTGATGTACAGTGGGGGTCTGACAAGATGATCATTAAGGCTTTAAGTATAAAAACAAATGTAAAACTACTGCTGCTTCTATGAAATGTATTAGTACTCTAATCTGTATCACCCCTTGCACCTCTGTTTTAATAGATCTCCAGAAGATAAGAAAAAAAAAATCTGCTGTAGATAAGTGTGCTAATAAGTTTCAGGGTTTCTCCTCAAGTACCATAAATCTTATTCCTCTTTCTGGCTTCTAATTATGGAAATTTTGTTTTTGATATTGTATTTTTCAGAAGGTTATTATCACCAAATTAACAGCTCCTGCTTTCTGATGATACTTCCATACTCAGAAAGAAAATTTGTGCTGTGTCCATATTTACATCCCGCTGCAGTGCAGTTTCTACGTTTCCCTTCTCACAGCTTTCCTAATAAGTGACAGTCAAGTCTAGGGGAGATTCTTTTGCTTAAATAAATATGGAGGATGGCTGGGCCTGGTTCAAACTGGATGCCTTCAGCCTAAGGCATCAGTGAGAGTATGCCCTGACCTTTTTTAATTACCTGCTTTCTTCCATACTGTTTCTGCAGAGATCTACTACTAAATAGTAATAAAGTTGCAGATGGCAAGACTGTACATATGTTTTAAATTAAAGACTAAAGCTAGACTGAGCTGATGTCAAACTGTCTGGAAGTATAGTCTAGTGATTAATATAACGAGCCATCAATGATCAATGTTCTGCGCATCTGCATTTGATTCTAGTAGTATTCAGCTTCAGCATGTCTGAGAGAAGAAACCATTTCAGTGGACTAAAGCTCTCAGGCCACCTTAGAAAATATGCTGTTGAGCTTAATGGTCATTAACAGGTTATCAATGTCTAAATAACGCAAAGCACATGGAATAGAATATGAATTTACTAGAAATATAACTGACCAAATGCTTTACCTTCTGAGCCAGGATTTGTTTTTTTTTCATTTTCAGAGCAGATTGCATGGCATGCTTTACAGTTTTGCTCATACATAAATCCTTTCCAAATAGAAAGGAAGAGAAAATTGAAGGCAAACATGAAGTTCATAAGTACTGGACGTATAAGGTTTCTTGCCAGTAAATATCTGCCCATGTTACATCTCCCAATGCCAAAATGGTTCTAAGTGAAACACTCTTTGAATATGCACATTGAAAGCAATGTGAAGAAATCTTTGAAGCACCCTGCTGTATGAAAACAGCTGTGTTTTCAGACTTTGACCATAAAATAAAATTACATGACTGTTTTTGTATGTGTAGATAATGGTTCTCTTTATTTAACCTCTCACTTTCCTATCCCAGTGCACTTTGAAAATATGCTTGCATGTTTTATTCAATTACCTTTTGTTTACCATGTACGTAGTTTGAACAGACGTGCTTGTTTTCACATAATACTCGAAAGAGGGGAGGGTACTCTGCCAGTACAGAGTTTTACGCACATACCTAATACAGAAAATACAAAACATAATACCAATTGCAAGAATGATTAGGACTGAACAATGAAGCTACAGAAAGCAGAAATGTAAGTTAAATTCCTTATTGCTAGGTAAATTAAGGCAAATACAATGTGGATTGTGTTTATGCAAGTATAGTAAGTATAGTCCTTCTAGTCATATTCTGGAGAAGAATAAAGATAAATGTTATAATATCAAAATCAAACCAAAAGGTAAAAAGGTCACACAGACAAACCATTCAGGACAAATAGCCAAACAATCCACTTATACCGTGCCAATGAGGTCAATAAAAAGGCCAAAACATGCATATCCACAGCTAGTGGGGTTTGGCTTTATTGGCCTGAATGTATCCTATCCATAAAGACTTACGTAAAAAGTAAACAGTTATGAACATTCAGAAGGCATGTAGCTGAAGCACTTGATAACCTTAAGGGGTCATTTGCATATATCCCATGGGCCTCCATTACAGAAGGTGTAAGGTATCACACAGTGAAAACTTTAACTTGGGTGGACTTTTCTTACTGTTTATAATATAGAAACTCACAAAAACAAATGCATCAGTTTAATATACTTGTTCTTAAAGTACAGAATACTTTTTATGCAAAAACTAATTAATTACATATTAGGAGTCCTCTTACAAAATATAGGCTGTATTGTGGAGTGTGGATAAAAACAGCACAATGATTTCAGAAGAAGCATTAACATTATTAATGTGTTGGGCAAAATAGTATTAATCAAGAGACTTATGAATGTGAGCAGACTGAAGGCTGTAAATCAATGGCAACAGTGACAGAACAGAGGACTAAAGCTCCGAGCTGTTAATAAGCTTCTTCCTGTAGACAGGATCATAGGATCATAGGAAGTTACTAGGCTATTGGCCCTTAGGCTCTTAATAGCCTAGCCAATAGTTTATCCCATGTTTAGACAAGTCAGCACCCAAAGACTCTGTCCAGCAGGGACACAGGTGGAATCCCAGGGATGTATTTTTTGTTTCCCATCCAGTTATCCAGGTTGTGCTTAAAAGGGGATAATGAGGTGCTCTGCTTGACATGCAGAGGGAGGCTGTTCCGCAGATGGGGGAGTCTCTGGGACACAAATCTGTCTCACCAAGTCCTATTGATGTCACAGACCAGGGTGAAGTCGCACATGTGAGTTACCCGAGTGGAGATTGACTTGTAGATATGCAGCAGTCCCATCAAGATGGGGTCTGAAATTGCTTTGTATGCCAGACAGAGGTCACATCTGAGGAGTCTGTATAAAACTGAGTAGAGGGACAGGTTTTTAGCCTATCTGTGTAGAGTAGATGTTTGAGGCCCTGGATTTTTCTGGTGTGGAACCTCTGTGGTCTCTCCAGCTGCTGCATGTGCTTTGTGAGGTACATGCCAAAGGGGGTGTTGTATTCAATAAATGGCCTTATAAGGGAAGAATACAGGGATGTTATGACCTCCTTGTCCCTGAATAAGATACCCTTACTTATGATGTGGGCCATGTAGAAAGCTTTCTGTACAATCGAAGCAACATGTTGGTCAAAAGTCAGGTTGCTATCAACCTGGTGCCCAAATCCTGCACGACTGATTGCGTGCTTAGGACATTGTTATTAATGTGATAATATGTGGGGATGTCACTCTCCCCAAAGGGAATGATGATGCATTTTTTGGCATTCAGCTTGAGGCCATGTTTCTGGCACCAGTCATTTGTTTGGGTGAGACCATCTTGGAGGACTTCCACATCACTTGGGGAATTGATGACTGCACCTAACTTGCAGCCATCTGAAAACTTGGCCAGGCATAGCCCACTGGATTTGGTCTGCACCTCAGAGAAGTATATCCTGAATAACAGAGGCCCCAAGACCGGTCCCTGGGGTACGTCGCTTGTTATGGGTGTACTGCTTGTGGTGGAGTCCCCTATTTTGATTAGGTGGGTTCTATCAGTGAGCCAGTTTGCTACCCATCTGGTAACATATGGATTGATAGTTGAAAGAGTTTTATCTATTATGTCCGAGTGGGGAATAGTGTCGAAGACTTTGGCCAGGTCAAGGTAGGCGGTGTGCAGTGTCTTCTCCTCATCCATGGCTTTGGTGACTGTTTCAAAGAAGTCAACCAGATTTAACAGGCATGCCCTCCCCTTGACAAAGCCAGACTGTGTGGAGTCAAGTGTCTGGAGGTTGCCAATGTCCCAGTTAATGAGGTCCATGATAATCCATGCCATGGCCTTGCAAATCAGGCTAGTTAGGCTGATGGGTCTATAATTTCCCGGATTGGTGTATGCTCCACCTTTGTGTAAAAGTATGACAGTGGCTGTCCTCCACTCAACTGGGACAAAGCTGATACTCAGGCTTTGGCTGAATTGGGTGCCTAATGGTGCTACAAGTTTATGCCTGAGTTCATGTAGGGTGCAGCCTGGGATATTATCAGGTCCCATGGAGGCTGTATTTTTTGCCTTTGAGAGGGCAGTGATGACTTGTTTCCTAAAGATAAAGGGAGATGGGCAGGTACTGGGAATGTCCAGATTTACTGATTGGGGGGGGGGGGCAGAGAAGTGAAGTTTTTGCTGAATCTGTCAGCCAGTAAAATGGCTATATCTGCAGCATTTGTGTATGTGGCATCCTTGACAACCAGTTCTGAACAGATCTGGGTGCTTCCTTTGAAACTGCGGACATATGTGAAGAAGGCCTTATGTTTGTCTCTAGTAGATGTGGCCAACTTGGACTCAAAGTTGACTTTAAAGGATTTCACTAGTGCTCTTATTTGCTTGTTCAGGCTAAGGAGAGATTACTTCCAATTGGGCATCTGCTCCTTTTTGGCCCTGGACAGCAATTTTTTCTTTTTGTTATATAGTTTATTTATTGCAGATGTCCACCAGACAGGTTTACTCTTCCTTGTGGAAGATGATTTTGTTCTGTCAGGTATTCCTGATTCCATGCATCTATATAAGTTTTCATATAGCACATTGGTGTACTAGGTTGATTCCTTCCACCTCACTTTGCCTGATGTATGACTAAGCAAGTCACTTATCAAGACTGTTCCTGGGCCATCCGTGAGAGGGACACAGATGTCAAATGAGCTTGCCTAGTGAACAAAGTAATGAAAATAGCTATTGTTATTGGAATTGGTAATAGGGACCAGATGGACAAATAGGGCAGACATTAAACAGCAAGAAGTTCCAAAATGCAACAGAATTCATGTCTGCAGCACACACAGTAAGGTCAGATTCCCAGAATGAAATGTTAGATGAAGGAGATGCCTGGTTATCTGGCGCCATTGCTGGAAGGGACCTTGAGTGGGTGAATGCTTTAGGCTGATAAAGAAGCTGCATATGGAATCAAGATGAATTTGTTGTGCATGTAAGAACAAATAGCTAATATCTAGGCTGGAATAGATACAAGAAGAATTGAGAAAAATTTTCTAGAAATGGGGAGATGGCCTCAGACAAATTGCAAACTTGGTAACACTCTCCATGGCACTATCTGTCCATTTCATGGGTGAGGTTAAGGTGCACTCTACCATGATTTTGTTTTTTTTTTTTTTTTTTTTTTTGCAATTAGTAACCAGGCAGCTGGGCTGATCTATAATAAACTGTTTTCATTTAGTAACAGGTAGTTGGGCTAATCTGATAACCTCTTTCATCCATAACCCGGTTCAAGTTCACAGTAATTACAAACTTGTAGTTTATACAAATTTATGGAGTAACTGCATTAAACGTTTACAGTGGGTATTTAAATAAAATGTTTAGATGATATGCAGACCAATTAAATGAGACAACCTTATGAAACTGAGAGTGCCGTAAGTAAGAGGTGCTGAAGTGGTCTGGTGAGTAAAAGATTATGAAAGTCTGAAAGTCAGTATAGAGAATAAAGGCAATGAGCTGTTTTCTGTAGTCCATGGTTTGAGTTCCTTAGCCTCCATTTGCTACTGTGTGACTCTAAGCAAGTCACTTAACCAGCCAAGCATTTGAGGCAATTGGAATAGGCTCCATGATGTGGACTGCATGCTTAGTACTTACCTATGAAAGTTGTCCTGGATTAGGAGCTGAGATAGGAGGAGGCACAAAAAAAAAGGCGCGCGAGAGAGAGAGAGAGAGAGACTCTTATCAAAGCATTTACTTTGGTAAGATGCAAATATTTACTGAAAGTTAATCTGAATGAATTAAGGTTTATTAACTAGGTATAGAGCACTAATCCATATGCACGTTTTTGAGACTCAGCCTCGATGTACTGCCATTTGCTTGGAGTCATGTAGTAGCTTAATTATTAGATAAGCTGCACTGTTTAAGGTATAGTTGGAAGCTCATACTACTGAGGTACACTGAAAAGTGTCAGAATTAAAAAATACATCAAAAATCTTTTCTAGTTATTGCAGAATTATTTATTTCCTTAGCATTTGTTAACTGGAATAATCCAACTGGAATAACTAGTATACCCCTTTTCAGTGGACGCTCCAGGAGAGAACTCCAACAGTTCACAATTCTTCAGAAACAGTTATACAGAAAGTATATAAAGAAAGCAAGTAGACAAAAGAAAACTTGTTATAACATATGCAATATAAAGCATATAGGAAAACATATTAAGTTAAGGAAATGTTATTTAATTAATATAGAATTATTATATACTACATATTATAAATAGCTGTTTTACAAACTAAATGGTTTAGAAATGGTGTTAGTTTAATAGTAAAATTATTTTTGAAAAGAGAAGCATTAAGAAGGAAAATAAGGCGAGAGTTAAATGAACCAATGGTAGGAGTAATTTAACATAAAAGTGGAAAGCAAAAACCATATTAAATCTATAATAATTGCAAACAAAATGACTGAATGGACAGCAATCTAATAATATACAAAAACAAACTTTATTAAAGAAACAAAGACATCCAGTGATTAAGCAAAGATGTGATGAAGTTATAAATGTAAGAATGGAAGGTATGATAAGTAGAGAGAATAATAAGTCAAGAAACAATATTTTTTATGTGTATGTTGGTGAAGAACACTTTAGATGAAAGAGTTATTAAGATTATTATCCGGAAGAATTGAAAATCCTTAGTAGCTTCCCTAGGGTTAAGAAAGTTGTAGGTGATGAACCAGTATTTGTTCATAAGAGGAGAAAGAATGTTAAAGATTTTTTTTCAATCCAGGTTCATCCTAACAGAAAGCACAATAAAATAGGAATGTTCAAATGTTTTAATAGTAATTTCTGTCAATATTTGTATACTGGTGTAACTGAATTAACCATCAACAATGTTAAAATAAGGATCTACTTCCATTCCCAGTTTTCCCCTATAAATACTTAAATTACGAGAACAATGGACAACAGGATGGAGCAGAAGGAACAGGAACAGGAATTAAATATGAATAAACAGATACTAGAAAATGGAGTTGTACATACTATGAATGGATATCACATTTGCAACTATGCAGGGATAGAATCAACACCTGAACATTTTGAATTATGTATGAAAGGGTTAAAATTTGTCCCAACAAGGTTTTTTGATTTCACAAACACTATTATAGAATTAAAACTGTTCTTGAGAAAGTTAAATTTGGCCTACATGTTTCATGATAGAACTAAAACTGAAAGAAAAGGAAAAAATAATATTTTGGAACCTAGTAACAAAAGTGTGTACAATCCACCTTTAGATCCAACTCTAAATGTCTTAGAAAAAGCAATTATGGAGGACATTTATAAATTAAAAAGTAAGGAAAAGCCTACTTTAGTTAATAGAAATTTGACTTACAAACAAAATGAAGTCCTGGAAAGTCTGAAGAAAGACAACACTACAAGAGTTATGCGTCCAGACAAAGGAGGAGGGATGGTGTTCTTTGATACATTGGAATATTCACAAAAAATATTCGAAATGTTGAATGACTCAAATACATATCAACCAGCATCCCTTAATGAGATTAATATTAGTAACAAAAGAATAGATTATTACTTGGAAGATTACCTCCTAGAAGAAAGAATAACAGGAGAAATTTACAAATACTTAAAAGTTATAAACCCAAAAGTAGCCACTATATTTGGAATACCAAAGACCCACAAAAATTTGGAAAATGTATGTTTTAGACCAACTGTGGATGGACGAGGGTCAAAAACGTACCCTTTTGGAGCAACTATAGATAAATGGCTGAAACACCAGGTTCATAACAGTGATCACATAATCAAAGATTCATGGGATTTCCTGGGAAGAATTAAGGAAGAATTGTGGGATAAAGATATAACGTTTGTTACGATAGATGTAGTTGAATTATACACATGCATTCCCAAACAGGAGGGATTAGACATGTTTAGGGACTGTTTACATAAGATCACAACATTGGATTCAGATAAACAAAACTTAATAGTGGAATTTATGGAAATTGTTTTAGATTTCAACTACATTTTCTTTGATGGAGAATACTATAAGCAACATAGAGGTGTAGCAATGGGTGCTTCTTGTGGCCCAGTATTTGCAAATTTGGTGATGTTAAACTGGGAGCAAAACTATGTGTTTAATAGTGCTTTCTTTCAACATATGAGACTTTACGTCAGATTTTTGGATGATATTTTTATTTTATGGAAGGGCCCTGTAAGTATCATTAAGGATCTGGTAGAGTACCTCAATAACAGTACAGGATTTTTGAAATTCACATATGTTTACAATACACAAGGTATAAACTACTTGGATACATATATAAACAAGGACATAAGTACTTTTAAATCTAAGACATACAGAAAACCATCTTTCAGTAACTCATACCTGCAATACTCCAGTGACCACCCGATTAAACAAAAACATAGCATAGTTAAGGGACAACTTATCAGGGTGGCACGGATGACCTCAAAAAAGGAAGATTTGCATGAGGAATTAGGAAAAGTAGCCCACATGTTCCTAGAGAGGGGCTATCCAGTAAAAATAGTAAATGAATATGTGGAATACATTCAAGGTGAATGGGGTAAAAAATATAAGCCACTTTTAGGTAACATCCATGGTTTGAGAGAAGACAGTGGAATAAATAACATAGAAAATAATAATAAGAACTATGAAAGAGCTATGATAGTTCCATTTGGAGGCTACGTAAAGGAGGTAGAAAAAATTATAACAAAGAATTGGGCTATTTTGAGGAATAACCCTAAGTTGTGGAATATAGGGGGTAATAAACCAAATTTTGTATACAAAGTAGGTGTAAACCTGAAAAAGAATTTTGAATTGCACACTAACTTGAATTCTAAACTAGGGACTACAAAATGTGGTAATTGCACACAGTGTAAATACATATGTACAGAACAAAATATAAAAATTAACAATTATTTACAAAATGTAGTGAAACCAGTAAGAGGGAATTGTCAAACGACTGGTGTGATTTATCTGGCTATGTGTGAAACCTGTCCCAGTTTTTACATAGGTAAAACTGAAAGAAAATTGAAAGACAGAATATATGAACACACATACCAGATAAACACACACAACTCTAACAACGCACTATATAGGCATATTAGTAGCTCTCCAGGCTGTAAAGAGTTTAGATTTACAATTTTAGAAAAGGTTTTAAGAAATCCAAGGGGTGGGGATTATAGAACATTTATAGAAGAAAGAGAAATTAAGTGGCAAATAAAATTACAAGCAAGCCTACCCCCTGGTTTAAATTAAATCATTACAATAAAGCCAATATTAAATAGAAAAGTGGAATTCACAAAATGAATTTGTTTTATGGGAACATTTGGTATGAATTGTATTCTATAAGTTTTTATTGTTGCTTTTAAAATGTTAATTATATTGTTTTTAACATGTTTTAAATGCACTTAGCACTTTAAAATTCATCAATTAATTTAGTAGTTTGTGACATCATGATGTAATTTAAGTATTTATAGGGGAAAACTAGGAATGGAAGTAGATTCTGATGAAATTCCTGGTAGCAGGGAAGAAAACGCTCAATTGTGTACATTTGTTTAAATAAAGATTTTCGTGGTGTGGATCACTGCCGTTGCAGTGTTTATTTTAGAGTTTAATTTGCGGACTTGACACTGCTTGGCTCTATTTTATAAGTTTAATGTTAAAATAAGACTTTCTGGACACTTTACCTGTAAGTCAAGATTTGTGGCATACTTAGTTTTGTGTATGTTTTGTCATGCCTTTTATGTTGACAGGACTACTAGGGCATTAAATCAAAGAATTTATGAAAACAAGTATGCTATTTCAGTAGTTGATAATAATAATAATGCCATTAGTAAACGCTATTGTAAGAGTGTATGTAAAGTTTCTTTTAAGTTTGTTGTTTTAGATCAAATACATCATTTTGAAAACAGATTTGATACTGAAGACGAACTGAACTGGAGGGAGTATCCATAGTAAATAAAACTGGATGCTTGTTACCTTCCAGGAATTTATGACAAAGAGAATTTTAAAGTATTTTTAAATCGTAAGAAAATCAAACATTGATTGATTAAGTCATGTGATTTAGTTTTTTGCATAAATGATCATTCTTTGGAGGTTTGTATTCAGTCTGAAGATGTCTTTTAATTAAGAGAAAAGCACTTACTGGATGTCTTTCTTTCTTTAAATAAAGCTCGTTTTTGTATATTATTGGATTTTTATCCTTTCAACCATTTGGTTAGCAAAAATTAACAGGAGTAATTTGAGAGAAGCATGAAATTTATGATCATTTATCATTATTATCATTATCATCAACCCCCTTTTTCCCATTTTCTACATGGGGTCAGGGTGTCATGTTGATTATTGCAATCTCTCGATTCAGTGCCACACTCCAGCCTTCTTTGAATCTCATGCCTGTCACAGATCTTCTCTCACACAATCCATCCACCTATTTGCTGAATGCTCTCAGTTCTTCTTACCTTCTTCCTGACTGTCCCAAATCATCTTCACCAAGTTGTCTTCTGCTTTTCTGCACATGTGCCTGAACCACCGTAATCTATTCTCTTTGACCTTTTCTGTAATTGGAGCTACTTTGGCTTCTGCTCTTATGTCCTTTTTTGTCTGTCCTACAGTGTACATCCTATCCCCCTTCTCAGGCACTTCATTTCCATCACCCGTCGCTTTCTCATCTGCTCTGTCTTAATTGTCCAGGTTTCTGCACCATAAAGTGGTACTGGTCACACCACTGTTTTGTACACCCTACTTTTCAGATTCTTTGGCATTCTTCTGTCATATACTACACCAGATACTCTATGCTAGTTGGTTGCAGATAAGTTATATAAGGGATTATTTAGATTTAGTCAGGAATATGGTAGGAGCAATGCCCAGTATGGAAGCAATTTTCTTTGGGGAGAAAATTGAAGTTCAGTAAGTTAGAAGTAGTCCTTAGAGGCAGGGAATAGAGTGCCATGGCTGAGTAACAGAGTAAAGTGAATTGCCTGAAAAGTGTTTTGATTTGGTAGTTAGGAGGAGAGATTGGGAACTGGATCTAATGGTCTTGCTGGGAAGTAGGTTGAGAGAGTGTTTTGAAGTGCAGAGCAGTTTTCAGGGTGATATAGTAGGGTATGAGCTGTGATTAATTGGGAACAGTTGGATAATTCTAGCCATTTCAGTTTTTAATTAGAGACAGTGGTGAGAGTAAGCTGGAAGGTTAGCAGCAAATTTTGAGATCTTACTATAATAAGAACTATGTTTGGTTGGCTTTAAGGCTTGTAAGTAGCGGGAAAGCATACACACGTGATAGTAGTAGGCAGACAGTCATAATGGTGTTTCTTGAGTTGTTGTGAGGTAGACTTTATTTCTGTACAGAGAACTCAGTTTTTGGTGTTTTTTATTATGTAAGATATATGCCGATCATACTTCAGGTTGTCATTTATTATGACAAAGAAGTTTAGTTTGTGATACAGGTTAAAGGTCAGTGTTATTTTTTAGATGTGATGTAGATGGATTGTTTAGGTTTGTGCCAGTTTTAGGGGTGAAGAACATTAGTTTTGTTTTGTTGGGATCAAGTAGAAGTTGAAAGTTACTTAGCCATGTTTCTATGGAAGAGATGGAACTTTGTGTACCATTTTGTAGGGAGGAGAGTGCAGAGGCTGAGCAGATGAGGGTGGCATAATCTCCATAGTGTGACTGCAGCATCTTTAGAGGCCTTGTTCAGGGAGTTAGTGTAGATGCTGAATAGGAGTGGACATAATTACTACAAGGAAGGATGATGCCATTTAACAGCTTGTTCTCTGTCTGACAGATAGTTGTGGAACCAAGAAATTACTGACTGAGAAAAGTTTAATGAGTAGAGCTCAGTTATTAATTTCTGATGAGGGACTGTGTCAAAGGCTTTGGATAAATCTAAAAACATAGAAGAGACAAAGCGACCTTTATTTCTTTCTGTGTTGATATGTTTAGGTCTGAAGCTATGTTGTATATCTGTGATGATATTGTTAGAGGTTAGGAACTTCATAATTTGGGTATATATATATATATATATATATATATATATATATATATATATATATATATATATATATATATATCAGGGATTTTGGACAATGTAGAAAGAATAGCAATTGATTGGTAATTAGAGAATTCTGTGGAAGTACCATCTCTGTGTAGTGGTATAATGTAGGACTTTTTCTATATATTAGGAATTTGACTTTTATTGACTGATTGATGAGAAGAGAGAGAGGATGTCTGTGCATTTGATGCAATTGCTAGGTATTCTGAAGGCAGTTTATGAGCAGCTATAGCTGAGGGCTTCAGTTTCTGTAGGGGATCAGTTGAAAGGTGAAAAAGGTGATGGCGTTTTCTGTGACCGATGGGAGAGTAAGAGTAGCAGGATTACTTTGAAGTAGATTCGGGACAATGTGGATGAAATGGTAGTTAATCTAATCCACAGTTGAATCAAAGCTCTTGTTGTCTTGAGGTGAGTATGTTTTGGACTGACCTAGAATGAATAGCTTATTAAGGGAATTCCAGAAAATTTTGGGATTCTTGTGGTGTTTATGCTGCAGATCTACGTAATAGTATCGCTTGACAGTTTTGTTGCCTGGTTTTTATTTATCACTTAATTAGATTTCTAGTTGATGGAAATGTTCACTAGCTAATGTGGTAATGTTTTTGCCATGTTTTTCATGCTCTGTCCCTTTGTACTATTGAGAGTTTAGTATATTTTTAAGCAATGGGGCAGAGTTAGATTTAACACTTTTTTGACTTGATGGGGGCTTGTTGATTAAGGATATTGAGAAAGGTATAATTAAAGAAAGTGACTGCATCATTTAATGGTAAAGTTTTTAGAGATGACCAGTTGCAGTTTTGCAGGGTCTCATTGAAAATGTATTGACTGAAGGAATTTAAGTTGTACACTGTTGTACATAATTTGTTTGTCATAGCTATTGTGATGTCTAATAGCAAAAGTGCAGAGATGATCACTTATGATGTCTGGCAAGAAGCCAGATGAGTAGATATTATTCTAATTAGAGTTAAGAATCCAATCATGTATTAATTTTCTGGCACTTCTATTTTCTGTTGTGATGGAAGTATGTATGACTTGTGTGAAGGCATATAAATTGATAGGATTGGAGTTAGGGTCAAAGTGGCAAGATTCCCATTCAGTGTTGAGATCACCAAGTATAAACATTTCATAAAGAATGTTGTTGTTAAACCAGCTTAGTACATCTTCAATTATTGTTATATTATTACCATGTGGAATATAAATGGTAGTAATATGCAATTTTGTTTTGCTATTGACTTTAAGTAGGAATGTAAGAAGTTCAGCATTTTGGAAGAAGGGGTGTTTTGTTGGGACAAACTGAGATATCTAGAGTATTCTCAAAAATTATGGCCACATTTCCTCCTTTCTTTTTTGTCTGTCAAGTCCTATCAATGAGAGTAGGAGTTCCTTATTTAAAAAAAAAAAAAAAAACATCATGTATGCGGCATGGCTAGGATGCTGAATTTTCCTGCTCTGCTATTTTTATATTTCTCTGACAGGAATTAAATTCCATTTGTTATTTCCCGCTGTTTTTTCTTTCTGATGAAATAAAGTTTTTTGAATATCTAGATGCAGCTGTTTCCTTTTTAAAAGTCAATAACATTATTGAATAAAATGAAGAAATGGATTGGACTGGTTCTTTTTTTAAAATACAAGCCAAGAAAACCGGGTGGAAGACTAATTATAAAAAGAAGAAACCAAGGACAAATTACTTTTTCTTTAGATATAATTGCTATATTAATCTTCACTTTCTTTTTTCAGCTTCTCATATATTTGATTAAGTAGTCTCATAGATTTCTGTGATATGCTTGCCAAAATTGCAAAGGGAAACCTGAATCTTCCCACAGTAAGGTAAAATATTTATGTTTTATTCACATATTGATTTTTTATATGGTAATTAAGTACCATTACTAACTAGTAAATAGGTATGTTTGTGATTAAAACTCTTATATTATGTCCTCCTTTGAAATATTATTTATTTATTTATTTTACATTTGTTGATCGGGTTAGTCTGACTGAGCTAGTAGCTCATTTTCAGTGGAGACCTGGGGAGAAAAGCTCCTCAGTGAGTTATGATTTAAACAGCACATACAGAAACAAAAATACATGCACGAATACATAACATAAGCATTGGATAAAAAATCTGATGTACATTTAAAAGTTCTCATTATATTAGTATATAGTTTACAGTGGTAGTAAAGTGATAATGAGGACAGTAATCCTTCTCTGTGACACTGATATTTTCTAAAAGAACAAAATAGATGTCTAAGATGGATTAAAATAACAGTAGGTAATATAACATAGAATGCAACAATCTGAGGTATGTTGAAAGGTTATATGCTGTTTGTTCAAAGTTTATGCTGGCAAAAAAGAAGAGGTGAGAGAGTATCTAGAGATTAGTATTAGAGTAAGAATCAACTAAATAGAGCTTGTTTTGTATGGTACTTTAGCTACTTTGGTGTGTTTCACCATTTTCATTTTTAAAGTAACAACATCATTGGTTATTTAGTGCTTTCCAGACTGATATTGCCTAGACAGAAGTTAGAAATATCTGTATTGTGAAGACATTAAGGGTAATATGTAGCTTGGGCTTTGATAAACAGGGGCAGGTTTCCGCTTTCATGTGTCAGTGATGCTCACCCTACTGGCGAGCCTAACATCCATTCAAAATTTGTCATGCTTCATCTGACATTATGTTATAAGAAGTGCATTAGAGTAGTTACAGAGGTATATTAATTTTTCTTTTTTTTTATTCCTAGCAAAGATTTAAACCTTTTTATTTAATGTGTCATTTCTAACTCAATAATTATATAAATATTTAAACATGCACAGCTGGGAGGAGTGGTGTGGGAATGTGATGTACAATTGGAATGTTTTGTCATTGAGTCTCAGTAACTTTTGACTGGGTGTACATATGTACTTTTATTTATAAGTTAAACCTTCACTTGTTCTATATGATAACAGATTTGGGGCATATACTTGCTTCAATAAGAATTTACTTAATGATGGTTTTATAAGATGATGGTCTGATCTGAAGTGCTATAAAGCCAGAAAATAACTGATTATCATTGCAGATTTTTATGGATATTTCTGACTAGATAATTGTTAGTCTGCATTAATGCTGATATGGTTTTGAATTTCATATCACTCCTGGCATAATCTAGACGTTGTTTTTTATAACATACACGATACTCTTCTGTTCAATGGTTGGGTATTTTTTGAGAAGAAATGCTCCTTCAGTGGATTTTCAGACCCACAGAAATGACTTTTTTTTTTAATTTAAAGCACTTTCTTCATATTTCATCCTGGCATTCTTGAGACATGTCACCATTTAATCCTTAGATATACTGAGTTTCTTTATTATGAATTACTATATATTTATCTCTACTTCCTGTTCCTATTTGCATATTGCATTTCTTTAGTATTGTACTCATGACTATTTAGATTTAGGGGTATTTTTTTCTGGGAGTATAACTCTAGTTTTATAATATTAACAGCTATATTATAATTGTTATTATGAATTGTTTTCTATTTTTTTCTGAACCTTACAGTTCTTTCAAGCTTTTAGTAAACTTGAGTTAGGGCTTTTTTTCTTTTTCTTTTTATTATTTATTTAACATTTGTTGACCGGGAAAGTCTGACTAGGTTCCACAGATCCTGTTTTCAGTGGAGGCCCGGGGAGAAATGCTCCAGAAGCATGTTTCTTTTGTCTATGTTGTGTATTTAATATTACCAAATATTCCTTAATAGCAGAAGGCTTGTTCTTTTGTAGCTTTTCCTGTTTGATGGGTGGGTTTGTTTGCTTAGCTATACTGTACAAAGAAGGAGTTTCAGACTCCATGGAGTGTGTGGATGGCATTTTAATCTTATGTTTAATATTAATAAAACCTGTGTTTTCTTTTTGGGCATCTATTACTATTATTTTTATCTACAAATTGAATACTCTAGATTGTAAGTTTTTTACAATGATATTTATACAGTTAATTGTTTATAATATACTTCTAAAGTGTAACTTCCACATAGTTGTGATATCTTTTTTTTAGTTATGTGACATATTTCTTATGCCTTACATAAAATGCACTTCTTTAAACATTAATAGTTTAAATAATGGTTGTAAAAGAGGGAGTTTTAAACAAATTTTTAAAACCATTTAATGCTCATATAGTATTTGTTTGAGACCCATTTACTACAAAATTACCTAGATAGGCTTAATACTAAATTGTACACAGTGTTAAATAGTTCTTATTATAATCATATAAAAGATGAGTAGTCATTCTATGGAGAAACACTTGTGCCTAAGCTTGTTAGTTCTTACAAGGATGATAAAAGGCTAATTTGCTCAACAACATTGGAAATTAACAATAACTTATATACCCTTATCAATTTCTATTGGATTCCTGGTATAGGGATTAGGACTGTTAGACAGCATTTAGATCTGGCTGTTCAGACCTCAAGGGTTAGCATTACATTAGCTGGTGATTTTAACTGCATCTTAAAGGAGGAATATACCAATGCTATTAAAAATGGAAAAATACTGCACCAGCTAAAGAATGACTAAAACTTGTGGATTTAATGAATATTACACATATATTTGATTTCTTAGACCCAAGTTCCCTTATCTTTACTCATTATTCTCATAGATATGGATCTCAGGCTAAGATTGACAGCGTTCTTATTTCAAACTATTTAATCAATAGTTTAGATAAAATAAAAGTGACATCTTGCCCACTTTCTGACATCATGCCATAACATTTGATCTTCTCTTTAAAAATAACAATAATATTCATATAAAATGAATCACTGCCTCCATAATTAAATTAAAAGATTTCAAGGATTTTTTTCAATAAGGAAGTGTAAACATTTCTTGAAATCAATTATACAAATTATATATCTGAGGTTTATATTTGGGATGCATTAAAAGCATATTCATATAGTAAAATTATTTCATGGTATTCTTTTAAGAAACAGCAATGGAATAAGGAATTAACTGAACTTGAAAATTGATTCTCAAAAAAATAAATAAATAAATAAATAAAAAAATACAACACATACAAACGAGATAAGAGAGTTGAATGGTAAATATTTGGAAATTCTAAATCATAAAACTAGGATTAATCTATAAAGGATTAAGTTAGTTAATTTTTCTGTAAATCCTAAATCAGTACATAACTTGGTAAACAGAACCAAGATAATTAATGAGTACAATTATGTTAAATAAATCTTCTCCTAAAAAAAAAAAATAAAAAAAGTTACTGATCTGGAAGATATTCCAGCTGAGTTTACTGTAGTACTTAAAACAACAATAATTCTGCTTTGCATTCTCAATGGGTAAATAAGAAATTCTTAAAAAATAATATTAAAAATAAAGTAACTGAAGCTCAAATGAAAGTGATTGATAAACTTATTTCACTTTCTGAATTGAAAGCTCAAATTAATAAATTAAAACCAAATAAGGCTCCAGGTAATGATGGTATTATTCCAGAACTTTGCAAGTTATTGTAAAATGATCCATTCGCCATACTACTTACAATTGTTAAGTTAACCAAAGAACTAATAAGTGTCCCCCATGGAGACATACTATTATTTCTCCAATTTTAAAACCAGATAAGGATTCAACTAAATGTTCTTCCTATAGACCTATTTCTTTATTAAATATAGACTGTAAACTATTTATGTCTATATATGCTAACAAGCTTAAACAATTTCTTCCATCCTTAATTAATGATGATCAAACTGGTTTTATTTTGAATAAGAATTTTTATGATAATATTAAAAGGATATTAACTGTAATTGAGTTAGCAAATACTACAAATGAAAAGTTAACATTAGTAAACTTGGGCATTAACAGAGCCTTTGATTTGGTAAATTGGAATTATCTCTTCATAGGTTCATAGGTTAGTACTAAGCTAACTGCTCTTGTGAGACATTTTAAGCCTAGTCAATTATCCCTTGTGAGACTCAAACCCTGCACCTTGAGTTTGTAAGGCAAACACCTTAACCATTAGGCCACCCTCCCAACCCTTCACTTTAGTTTTAGAAGAGAGTAACTTTTCTAGTAATTTCATTTATCTTATTAAATTCCTTTATGGGAATTCCTATGCATATGTGAAAATAGGTTCTTATATCTCAAATCAATTAACATTCTTAAAGGAACCAAACAAGGATTTCATCTTTCCCCTTTACTTTTTTTTACATTGGTTATCGAGCCTTTTGCTAATCTAATTGGATCTTCACCACATACCAAGGCATTTCATTTAGGTAATTATTTAACATCTGAAATCTGAAATACAATTATTTGCAGATGATATTTCATTGACCCTAAAGGAATGTAATAGCTTGCTAGCTGTCCTTTTCAAATTCATGGAATCCTTTTGGAAAAAAATGGCCTTTTCTTTAATGATAATAAAACAAAAATCCAACCAATAGACTATAACCTTAATGCTAGAGATAATAAATTTAATAAGTATATTGTTCAAGACAACAAATTAAATTATTTAGTTATAACTATTATGAATTATATTCATACGATATCCATAAATTTTTACAATAGTTTTAATTTTATAAAACCCCTTAAGGTAAATGGAATAATTTCCTTTTTACAATGGATGAGAGACTCCTGTTGATTAAAATGATTATTTTGCCAAAGATATTGATTTAAATCATTATCTCTTCCTCTCCCAAAATGTTGCATAAAGCATTTTGATTTCCTCAATTATAAAGTTTCTATGGCACCATAATAAACCTATGATAGCTTTAATTCATCACACAAGAGTCTGGTCTCCAGGGGGTATTTGTCTACTAGATCTAGAACTGTATTATATATCCTGTATTATTAAAGCATTTGTTCTTTGGATTAACAATGTTTATCATGTTAAATGGAGAGATTTCCAAGATTGTCTATGTTCTCAAATAAATTGTCCCAAATTTCCATATTCTTATTTATTTTAAACAATTCACTCTTTCAGTTATTAAAAAATACTTCTTTAATAATGTTAATCTAAATATTAATTCCCTCTATATTACTACTATAATTAATATCTTAAGAAATTTTATGTATAAAAACCCAATATACAAAGTATGTTTTTTCTTATTTTTCCAGCAGTATTCACTCAAAACAATATCTTCACGTTTAACTTACAGATTATGAGTACCTTTAAAGACAATAATTTAAAATGTTAGTTTTAATTGATGGATAAAGGTATCTTGGCTGCTCATCATCATATATTAAATATGTCTAATTTGGATAAAGACTTGTGGTTGCATGTGCAAACCTGCAGACAATTTATAGAAAATAGACTCATTCTTATGTAACAAAAAATAAGAAGCTCTACTCCTAAATTAATTGACTTGTTATCTCTTTTAATACAGCAGGAGATTTCTGGTAAAGGACTTCTGTCAAAAATATGTAAAATGATTAGGATGGAACAGCAACATATTAAATATAGCTATTGGTCATATTTTAAGCAAATTAATAATGATTCTTCACATGAGGAAGATAAAATCTTATTTTTATTATCTTCTAAATGGAAATTTTTTCTTGGAAATTTCTTCACAGATCCTTTTTACTCCTCACAGAATTGAATTGCTGTCCAAGACTAAAACAGTTTGTGAAGATGTAAACTAGATCTCAAGGCTAATTGGAAGCACATGTTTTTTGATTATGTTGTGCTCAGATCTTAATGGGAGGAATTTAATTTTTTTACAGTCTTTATTTTTGGATAACTTTTCTTTAACCAAATCTTGAAACTAAAATCCCAAGTTTTATGACGCATTCTATCAATAGCAAGAGAAGTTATAATAAGAAACTGAAAAAGTGATTTTTCTCCCTCTTTTAATGAATTTTCCAATATTATGAATGAGGTATATCATTTGGAACTGATGACCATCAAATCAAGGACTAATAGAATTACATCCACATATAATTCTTGGATGAAACTAAAAGAACTGTTAAACAGTGAATAGTCGAACTGTCATTAACTGGAACTGTATTAGCTGTTTTTTTATAAAAAAAGGTGCCCTTTGTAAATAGTTATTGGTTGATGAGTTTTGATTTTTGTTTCTTAACCTTTTTTATGTTATTTATTTCTTTATTACTTTAATGTGACTATCTATTCTTTTAAAATCAATAAAATATTTAAAAAGTCATGTACAATACTGTTTATAAACTTACATATTTACTAATATATACAGTGTGCACATTTCTATTTCTTTCTATTATTTTCATACAGCTATAAATATCTTACTTTTCATTATTATATTAAACTTACATCTACATTATCTTATTTGAACCTCACTCCTTTTTTCACAGCCACCATTTCATTTTTCTTAAAATTACTGTTAGTCTCCATTTACTATTAAACATAATTTCATTTAGCCATTCATTCCAAGTGGTCCACACAGCATAAAATAATCTTTTAGCAGTTTTACTAACATATTCCTTATTTCTATGGCTATAATATCCATACATAGCCATATTCATATTTATTTAATTTGCCTCCATTATATTTCCAAAGGAATTTTCTTTTTTTACATAATTTTCCCACAATTGTGTGACCCTTATACATTGTAAAACAAGTTCTGTAGTTTCTTCTTTACTATACTATATGCAAACTCTTCCACTGATTTTAATATGCCATAGTTCCCTTTACTGGTAATTTATTAATTACTAATCTCCATAAAAAATTTTGACATTCTACTTGCTTATTATACCATGCTTTTCATACTTTTACAGCTTTAACCTTTTCATTCCTTAGCCCAGCCCAAAGATTAACATAATAATATTGTATCATAATATTTCATACCACACTTTCCTCTCATTTTCTATTTGTCTTGTTCCACTTCAATAAACACATAACACAGAATGACATTTGACGACCTTTATTAAACTTCCATAAACATGATTGTTAACCAATAGTTATACATTTCAACCAAATCATGACACAGGTGATAATAACCATGAAAGAAGACATGAAATAACCATAAGGGCAGTGCAACCACTCACCCTTGGTAAGCAGTGTCCACCACTTGCTCACTTATCTTTGCACTAACGAGGCAGCGTTCCCGCTCACCTTTAATTTATTGAATTGCACTACCATCTATATAAGCAGCTCAGCTTAATTATTAACTTTATTCTTGAACTAATGAAGCAGCGTTCATGCTCACCTTCAATTTATTGAATTACACCATCAGCCATATAAACAACTCAGCTTGCTTATTAACTTGTCCACCAGAGCAACAACTCACTTTCCTTCCAAACTTATTGAATTGCACTTCCATCACCAGAGGGGGAACAGAAGAGGGCAAACCTGCCCCTCTTCTCCACCTTCCCCACTAAAATACACAATCCCTGCTAATAAAAAGGGGGAGGGAGGGCAGCAAGTTCACGCCAAAATGTGACTCCTACTCTCATTACACTTGACAAAACCCTCTAATCCCCTCCCTATTCTTACCTCATTTCCTCCCAACATCCTTCCCTCACATTTAACCCTATCCTACCCTTATTCTTTTAATCCCTCCTATCCCATGTATCTAACACCACTGAAGATGTCCCAGGACAAAAGGCTCTGTTCCAAACCTCATTTCACCAATTTTTATTTTCCATAAAAATAATTTTTTTCTTTATACCATCTTAGTACTTAATTTAACATACTTTTTTTTTCTTCTGAATTTCTTTACATATCCCAATGCCATTTATATTTGTACTTTAGTAAATTTACTGCTTACTTTTCATTTTATTGTTTATACAAAGCAAAACTTTATTCAAATTTAAAAAAATGGAAAAAAAGCATAAACAATTGGGTTTATTAATCCTAAGCCTCCATTTTCCTTGTCCATGCTTAAGACTCCTCTCTTTACTGGATTCAATCTTGAACTGCATACAAAAGAAAAATTATGTATAGTATTTCTTTTTCATAGATTATAGTCAACATATAGACTCCAGCTAAATATGCAAGCTTTCCAATATAACTGAATTAATAAACTTTTTTTTATTAAATAATGCATGTTTTCTAAAAACAGCAAAGCTTCATTATTTTATCTATCATATTGTTGCTTACTTACATTTTACCCCACCCAAATCTTACTCCTAACACATAGATTTAATTAATTGAGAAAAATACTCATCTTATCTTTACTATATCACCCAGTCTTATACCCTTTTCTTTATTTAAAGTCATGCCTATTATATTTAAACATTGATGTACATAACATAAAACATATAACTTCTTTTATCCAGACTTTGTTTCTCTTAATCAATATAATATCATTTGCATAAGTAAAGATAACTGGAATTTTTATTCTTCATTAGTAATGTAATAGCACCTCTTGTGTGCAAATTTACATATCTGACTCATACATTCATAACTAATTCAAATAATATACTACTCACAGGACATCCCTGACACCTGCTATTCTTTTTCTCTATTTCTTTGCTTAACTATTCATTCACTAAAATTCTTACTTTAATTGTATTATATACAGAGCAACATAGATCCTTATTTTTACTAATGTTATACTCTTCCTGAATTGTCCCCAAAAGTTCATGCTGTAATGCATCATATCATGATCTTGGTGTCATCACTCCTGTTTATAATATCATCCACAATTTCCCCTTACTATGAGTAAGAATACCTGACATCTTTTTTCCCTTTTAACTATATATAGTATCTTCCACAATACTTTTCATTTTACTTTCCATTCTTTTCTGAATTACCATTCAATAATGTGAACATTAGATGAATGGATGTTCGATGAAAAGGGGTCGATGATTAGGTATTCATGGTAATAAAACTTTGATGAAATAATACAGACCCATACAACCTTGGGTGAAAATAGTTATTTTCCTAAGTTCCATATTGTGTGTCCTCCCCAATGTTTCTTTGTCATTTCTATTCTTGTGTGATTCTTGTGTCAAAAATCTTACACTTTACAATGTCATTATGTTAAAATCACAATCGCACATACTACACCAGTTTATGTTGCCTATTCTTCTACTTTTTGATAGTATTTACGTTTACTGAAAGTACTCCAAAGTAGTCATTATGTCTATGTTGTAGCTTACCAGAAATTGTATAAATTTTAAGTATTTAACTCATTTTGATTACTGATTTTCTTTCTTTCTTTTTCTCTTTTGCACGTATCCCTTTAAAATGTCTTTTTCTATCTCTTACTGTTTTGCCAATATAATTTTTTTACCTTTCACTATTTCCCAATTTATATCTTCCTAATAATTTATTTCAGAACCTTCTTATATGTTATCTTCTGTTTCATTTTTTTCATTATTCTTATCATTATTTTTACCATGATCTTGCTTTCCTACTTCCTCTTTATCTTCTAATGGGACTGTTTCCTCTGTCCTCACTTTTGTTTTCCTCTTCATCCTGTTCTCTAGTTTATAATCCATCCATAAATTACCAATTTTGTTACATTTTATAACATTTCAATTCACCCTTTTTTGCATCATGACCTGTTTCCCCCACAAATATAATATTTTCCTTTTATCAGGGTTACTTTTCAAATGATCATCTTTTTCACAGGAAAAAAAAACATGTTTTTGGTTGTCACCAGTGACTTACAACAGCTCTGTTATCCTCTATATTTATCATACTAGGGATAGGAACATATTTTTCTCCATTTTCAGTAAAATATGATAGAACCATGCATCAGTACATAATCCTCTGTTATCATACACTTTGCTAATGTCCAGAACGTCTTTAGAAAGTTTGCTTAAATGTCTGTTTAAAGTCTCTTTTTCAACTCAGTTTGAAATTGAACATGGATTTTCTCTTTTGTTTCTCTGTGAAATGCTTTAACCGTATAAGAATTCTATGGATTACAGTTCTTTTTCTTCTTATACTCTTCCCCTCCCAAAAACATTTCCAGAACAGAAATAGTCTCAGAAATAATGCCACAAAATGTCTGTTTATCCCAAATGTCATTCCTGTCCATTTCTTTTTCTTCTTTGCTCTGAATTCTTCCGATAAATTTCCTTTGACTGTTGACATTTTGTTTCCTTTGTTCATCTTCCAATTCCTCCAAATGAATTTTGTCCATCATTTTACCCCATGAAACATCTCTTCCACTCTCTGGCTCACTGTGCAACAACAATTCACCCAAAATATCCACAACTGTCTTGACTGGAGGCTTGTGATAACACATCCACCATTGTTATGAATGCTTGCTTCCAATGAAATAAGCAATTTCTGCTGAAACAGTTCCTCAGAATCTTGTAGAGCTTCAAACACTACAGCAGCATTGGCCTTTGTGCTATGCATCATCTTGGATCTCCTTAAGTGCTGTTCTTCCCAGCCACAACTGTGCTAGGAATAGAGCAACCACTCTCCTATCTAGTAGGGGAATTTTCCCGATGCCCTGGCCAAATATCTCCTTGTAGTATAATACCACCGCAAGTTCCCCTGAAAAGAGGCCACCAGCCTAGTGGGACTAACTCACTAGGCTAAAGTATTTCATTTTGTTAACTGGGTGAGGAGACTTGTCAGCAGATCCTTCTCAGCAATGAACTAGGCTATTGTGGCGTCATAAGCATTCATACATAGTGTAAAACACAAATTGTGTAACTTAAAACAAAATATGCAATACTTATAAAAAGTAGGATAAAGTTTCACAAGGCTCAAATTCACATAGTGTTATTTTCACTTCTGCATACATTCTCATCAACAAATTCAACGATTAAACCAACATAGGCCAAAAAGAGGAAAATACTAAAATGATTATTTTAATCAATGTATATTGATTAAGTTATTTACCAGTGTGATGTTACCTTCCTTTACATTTGACTTGTGTTTTCATAGACTTGGTACACTTCTTTCATTGGCTCTTTGACATAAAACTAAGAGAACAAATTGTTTAATGAATGTTGGAGTTATATTGTCAATGTATGTGGGGCTTTGGCCTTTTATCCTAGTGAATATACAATTAAGAGCCACCACCTCCACTGAGGTCCATTGAGGTCCACTGTATGACACTATACTATTTTTAGTATGATAATAAATTATCTGACATGCCCATTCTTACAGTCATCCTCTTTTCTTCCTCCAAAAGTGCCTCTGTAAGTTTCCCTGCTCATATTCTATTAGGTTATAACCTTGGTATAACAATTATCTGTAGCACATTAATACACTAATCCTTTGGGTCTATATCACATAATTGAAATTCCAAAATATCGAACACCATAAGCTCGAACTTGGAATTTCGAAATGTGATAACATCGAACACTCAGAATAGCGAATTTTTTCCCAGGGAAAAAAATTGCTGTTCCAAGAAACATACACACAATACAAGCACACCAAAATAAATAATCCACATACATACACTTAACAAAACCCTACTTCAAACCCTACACTAAACTGTACATACATTCCTATCTATCCACTAACCTTAACCTGCACCCTAACACTAAGGTCCGTAACTATTGCACTTACCCTAAGGAGCTATACACAAACAAACTAAATGATGCACACACATACACTTAACAAAACCCTACTTCTAACCCTACACTAAACCGTACATACATTCCTATCTATCCACTAACCTTAACCCGCACCCTAACCCTAAGGTCCGTAACTATCTCACACTTACCCTAAGAAACTATGCACAGACTAATTAATACACACACATACACTTAACAAAACCCTACTTCTAACCCTACACTAAACCATACATACATTCCTACCTATCCACTTACCTTAACCCGCACCCTCACCCTAAGGTCCGTAACTATCACACCACAATGGAGGAAATAGTGAAGCCAAGGATCGGCCCACAGAAATCTTGCTCTAGGTAAGAATTTGATGTTCTGCGGCTTTGCTATTTTCAGCCTTTGATGTAGTGGGTTTGATATTATAACATTCAAAGTTTTACAGCTTCGATGTTATAATATAGACCCTAATCCTTCTTACCATATAACACATGGTCTATTATTATCTTACTTGTTTAATTCGTTTTGGACAACTGCTCTCCAGGAAAACAATTTTAATTGGTTTTGCTGAATGCCAATATTTTATTTAATTTTACGTACTTACATATTATCGCAACCAGGTTCCAAATGTGATAGCTTCAGTACACGATTAAAGACTATTTTGTTCCCCATTCGGTGATGCATTTTTAATATGTAAGTACTCTTCAAAGTATTGACAAATGAGTCACCCTTGACATTTTGTGGTATATAATTAAAAACGCATCACCAAAAGGGGAAGAAAACAGTCTTTAATCATATACTGATGCCATCATAGCAGGTTAGCTATTTCTGTTGTGTGAAACATTTACAATAAAAATACATTGGCATTATTAAAACTGACAGCCATTATAATTTGTAGAGGTACAGACGAATTAACCAAAGTTTGACAGGACTGAAAGAATCCGAAATGCGTTGCTGACTATGCAGCAGTTCATGTTGTTCTTAGTTGTCAAAAATAAATAAATTCAGGTATCATGTTCTACTGTGTGCTGGATTTATGCCTGTACTGTGCCTGCTTTGAATGACTCCAGGAGGACTGAATATACTAATTGCTGTCATCTACAAGTTGCCTAAAGTGATTTTTAAATTGAAATATAATTACAAGACAAATATTTCGTAATATGTTCTACATGTCACTTGCCTAAATATATAGGGAAATACCATTTATTTGTGAGACAGTAGTTATGGCACAGTTCCTCATTACAGAGAACATAGACTTTATTTAGCCCACACAAAAATTTGTTTCTTGCCGTTGTCAGCATAATTTTAGATTATCCCCCAGATTCATGAAGCTTGCGCCAGGCGCAGGTGTAGCATAGGCGGCATAGCGCCAAATATGTCCGCCGAGCGATTCAGGTACGAACTAATCCCACGTGTACTACTGTCGTATGCCAGAGCTACGCAGCCCTCGGCATAGGTATGCAAATCACCCCATGCGCAGTGTCGCACCATGCTAATGAAGGCATACAGCGATTCACGAAGTGGTGTAGGCATAGCGCAAGCCCATGGAAATGTAAACCAAAAAACACGGTTTACATTTTCCCAAACAGAACATCGGAGTTATGGAAGTGGACCACACGCATGTATTACAAAGTTAACATATGCCAATGGACAAATACACAGCCAATGGCACAAAAAAAGATGCACAACACCTAAAAAACAACATTTAATGTCATATCCACAGTAAAGCACAGTACAACCACAGGGCATGTGTGTGCAAACAGGAATACAAAGAAAATATATAAAAATGGCAGAAAATCGCAATGAAAGACAAATTAGGATTGCACCATAATATGCAATGGTAGGCATGGCACACCACAAGCAAGGCGCAAGGGTTGCCAGGGGCCCGTGACAGTGTTCGGCGCTGTAACTATGAATTAGTAGTCAATGCCATGCAAATGAGGCAGGTAATACTGAATCGCAAACGTCCCGCTGGATTAATGATGTACCTGACGGCGCAGCGCTATAACACCAAGGAGTGTATCAAAGGTGATACATGACATCAGCAGAGGGGTGTGCCACCGTATCAGTAAGCACATTGGAGCAATGCAAATCTGGCCTGGCCATTGCTAAGCAAAGCTGAAGGACAGGGGTGGGGAGGAGGGTATATAACTGTTCAGCTGAGAGCACACATGGTGCCCGAAAGTGCATGTGTACGGGGATGAACTCGTGCCCGAAACCCGGTAAGCAGATGCACGCGCCGCGAACAATAGCACAAACAGGAAGGTCAAGGGAAGAAAAGAAGCAAATGCTGAAGCAGGGTAATTGGCGTACTAATGAGCAATTAACACCAATCAACACACAGTGGCCAATCGATGGCAGCAGACAAGCCTGCATGCAGAAACCTGCAAAACAGGATAGGGGAGGCATAGGATTGTAAAGAAAGGTGTGGAGGACCTGGAATGCAAAGATAGGAGAACTGTCATAGCAGAGCAAAGCAAACCAACAGTAGATCAGCAATAGCACACATTACGCAAGATAAGCCAGATCTAGGAAAGTACAAATGAAAGCAGGCAGCTGGATGCATGCCAGCAAATGGTAGGTGTAACGTGCACAAATGTAAATGGAAGGGCAGGAGGTAATTCACGGCATCCAAATGTAATGCAACACCAAAGGCAGCACAATAGCGGTTTCGTAAATAAAACACAGAAGATACCCTGTAGCCATGATCATACATACACACCCTATGACATCATCAGTGTTCACAGCAAAACAGTATAAAGTGTGAAAGCACCCAACACACACCTGTGTATTCCCAAACACTGCACCATAGGTGTAAACAGACAGGGAACTTTTAAAATGTACATGTTGGGAGCTTCCATAGCTGTGATTCATCAGCATGTGTTACAGACTGACGGTGTTGTGGAGGATGATGCTGACAACCACCGTAGGCCTCGGAGGAGGAGAAGAGTGTTCAGACCAAGGGTAACCTACCAGGGGCTACATGATCTGGAGATAGTAGAGCTTTACAGGGTGGACAGGGACATCTTACAGCAAATAGTAGAGCTGTGCTGGCCATGCCTGAGAACCAGAAACAACAGAGGGGAACCTATCCCAGTGGACACGAAGGTATGTGTAAGCTCGCGAATACTAGCCACAGGTACCTTTCAAAGGCCAACTGGAGATATAATGGGGATCTCACAGGCATCTGCATCCAGGGTACTACACCAGTTCCTGGATGCCATGTCACCACATGCCAATGAGCATATACACTTCCCCCGAACTCAGGAGGAGTTGGCCAGCAATATGCGTCACTTCCACCGTGTGGCAAACTACCCGGAGGTACTGGGTGCGATAGACTGCACGCACATATAAATTAAGTCACTGCCCGGTGAGTATGGTATGCGCTACATAAACCGCAAGGGATTCCACTCCATCAACTGCCAGGTCATGTGCAATGCCCAGGGCATTATCATGGATGTGTGTGCTGGCAGCCCTGGATGCTACCACGACTCCCATATCTGGCATGCCTCACAGCTGTATCAGGTATTTGTCAGGGGGGACATCCCACAAGGTCACTTTGTGGGGGATGCTGGCTATGCACTGGAGCCGTGGATGATGACCCCCATCAGAAACGCACACACACCAATGCAAGAATGCCATAATGAGGCACACGCACAAACCAGAATCATCATAGAGCATGTGTTTGGGATGCTGAAATCACGGTTCCGGTGTTTGGACACATCTGGTGGAGCCTTGCAGTACTCTCCAGGCATGTGTGCCCACATCTTCGTAGTATGTGCCATGCTACATAATATGATCCTGCGGAAACAGCTGCAGCAGGGTCATAATGGGGGAGGGCCTCACAGCCCTCCGCAAGTGCCAAGGCCAACACAGGCACAGAGGGATCCAGACCACGGGCACACTGTGCCAGCCCCAGTAGGCAGACGGAGGCATGCACAATATGCCTATGCATTGGCAAAGAGGGAACGTATAGCACATACCTTGACAGTGTAGGCTCCCACGGACTGACACCCCTCCCCACCTGCACACAGTAACATGGATGGCACACAAGCATGACCACCTGTAAATTGTGATGTATAGATGGCCCACTGTGGAATCCTACATAGGCAACCCTCAAACATTGTACACACAACAGCCATGGGAACACGGAACTGTCAACACCAGAACAGTAGATGCGCCAATCAGCATCTGTCGGTGCTGTGTGTATAGGTTCCCAGGTACATCGGTAGGTACACGCCCAATTGTCAGAGGCAAAACACCAAACGGGGCAAACAGTGACATCCATCGCCACAACATCGAGTAAGCAACTGTCACGTACTGGAGCAGAGGCAATCACGGGAGCACATGTGTGTAAGCACTGTCCTACACACAGTCATTATGGATTACCCACTGCGTTACTGAGGGGCTCCACAAAATGTAATCATGGATGTAGTGTCAAGGCAGGTGATGTACCCATGACAGGCATTAGTCACCCTGGCATGCTGCATTCACGGTCGTATGAAGGTGTAGCAAATTATCGGGTGTACCTAATTGTGATATACATACCCAGTGCTGGAGTACAGCCAGTAAACATCACATGGACATACCATTAACTGGACCCATCAAGTTGTAAACTAACGGAGTCTTCCATGTGAGTGTAGTGTGGAGTAACTGCTGTAGTGTACTGCACATACAAATTGACATAATTCATGTACAACCCCCCTGATGTCCAAGTGGTACATGCAGTGACTGTCGTGCATGTTCCCGGTCCCATGTCCCGCAAGGGATGTCACATAATCCCGACGGCATGGGTAATGCATTCCGGATGCAGGTCATCAGAATATGTGTAGCACACGTTAGCGGGGAATAAGTGTTTCCCACAGCTGGTAAGCGATGTTTAAATACAACTATACGGATATGCGTGAAACAGGGCTAAGTGTCACTGACCACTGCTCAGATCACGGTAGATGATGTACAGAACAGGTGACACCAGCATTAGTCACCCCTGAACAAATAGCACCTGCTCTGAAGGGTAAAACGACCACTGCCAGGAGTGGAACAGGCAGTCATGTACACAATCACCCAACACTATTGCTAGGCAAGATGTACATACGGTAGGGTTGCCACAGTTCAAATGACCAATGTGGGACATACGCCAGATGTCAGCAGGGTGACACACACCCAGCCAGGACGAAAACCAGAATGACAGTGTTTTGCATAGATAAAAAGCTTATAGTCTAGTAATGGTCGCAGGTACGTGTTACGTGTCCTGTAACATGTAGGTAGGTCAGATACAGAATAAGTGTGTCATGCAACTATGACATAAACTATAGGGAATATGTTTGTCCCAAAGTCACAGGACATTTGCTATGTTCACAAATATTTTGCAGGACACAACTGCACAAAGAGGGATTGTCCCTCGCAAAGTGGGATGGGAGGTAATCTTAACCTATGGCAGGTGTGTAATGTGACAGGTACAGACACAAATGTGCGGAGTCCAGGAAACACAGTATACACTGACAAACACACAATGAAAGGCATAGCGTGCCTGTCACCACCCCTGTCCGAGATATTTATATATATATATATATATATATATATATATATATATATATATATATATATATATATATATATATATATATATATACATACATATATATATATATATCTACACATATATAATACAGATAGAAAGGGCGATAGTGTGATATATGTCAATATACAAGGGGTCACTGGCATCTGCAAATATATAGATAGGTTGACGACATTCTAAACACCTTTGAGGTACAAATAAATAGGATACCACCAGCTATGGAACATGTCACACACCGGCACGCGTAACCAGGAAGATGAAAGACAGAAAGAACACAGTACTGGAACAGTAGAACCGCGAGCAATAGGACGATAGTAAGGACATGTAGTCACAGCTGTCGGCGGTGCGGTCCACGTAGGTACCGTGTACAACTGTGGTTGTGAGTGATGTAGCCTGTGTATGTGTGTGTTGAGGGTGCCATGTGTGTTCCCGTGTGACTAAAGTGTGTGTGTGTGTCCGCATAGTGTGTCTGTAGGTGGCAACTCGGAGGTAGATGATTACGGTAGGTGCGGGTATAGCTATCCGTAGGCATGCGGTAAACACCTGTCCCACATTGGGAGGGGCAGCCCCCCCCTGGGCAGGTGTGTCCTGACATGAAATATTTGAAAGGGCAACTGTCCGTGAGTGTAGGACATTAGTATGTCCCACATAATATGCAATAGTTGCAGGAAATACTCATACCTGTATGTAAGAAACGGAAATGTTACATGCAAACCGATAAGTAGTGAAGGACCAAGAACAATAGGTATGTAATGAGGATAAAAGTATGTGCTATCCTGTGCACTGACCGTGGCCATATGTCAGCCTGTAAACACCACTGTGTGACCCGCAAGTGTCCAACTATGGCCATATGAAAAGGTGGCAAGCCATGTGATAGAGGGTCTGACACCAACACCACTGCAATGACTGCAAATATCTGGGACAGACATACATGGGATAGCGTTCATTTACAAATATCCCTGCACATATCGCCGTACATCCGGAGGTATGGAAGTATCAACTGCACCTGCATACCATATAGAAACCAATTAACAAAGTAAATTCCCATAACAGAAGTCTATTAAGTGATAGCACTGTAATTAGGGAAGGGGCCCACACACATATATATGGACTACGTAGAAATGCAAGCCCCACAAAACCGTATATGCTACGTACACCTGCCTACATTCCCCACACTGTAAACAATAGCAATACAGACCGTAACCACAGCCCAAACATCTAGTTAGTCAATTACTAAAAAAAAAAAAATAATAATCCTTGTTTTCCCACCTCTCCTCGACTAGTTTAGACCAGTTTACAGGCATTGCTGTATTCTGGGCTGTGGTGTAGTTCCTGTGTTGTCCATTACCTTACTTGGATAGAAAGAAGTTTCTTTGCTCACCAGTGGGAGTGGGGAGCCTTGAGCAGCCTACCTGTCCCTGTAGGAAGTGACCTCAGCACAAGAGCTGTAGTAATTGGTTGTTTTGGACCATTTTTAGCTCTTTTGTAGTTCCCTGTTTAAAATCCACCTCTGGGCGTTTTTTTCTGGCTATACTACTCAGACAAGCTCCTTGTGGTCCTGCAGAGTGGTCCTAGCTACAGAGAACTCAGAAAAGCGACTACTTTCTGGATTTAAGTATCTTTGCTATTTTTTTTACTTGGAATAGCTTCTCTAGCTTACCCTAAAAAAGCTTAAACTGTTTTTTTAGCTGTTTGCTGCATTATTTTAAAATCTGCACTTAAAGTTACTTTTTAGTCGAATTTGATCGAAAGTTTGTTTGTTTGTTTGTTTAATTTAACTGTTGAGGCTGCCCACTAAAGTGTGCTAGCCTGTGTAACTGATTTATCACTGTTTCTGCATTTTCTGTGTGTTTCTATCTAAAAATAAAAAAACAAAAAAAAATCCTTGTTTTCCCGCCTCTCCTCGACTAGTTTAGACCAGTTTACAGGCATTGCTGTATTCTGGGCTGTGGTGTAGCTCCTGTGTTGTCCATTACCTTACTTGGATAGAAGGAAGTTTCTTTGCTCACCAGTGGGAGTGGGGAGCCTTGAACAGCCTACCTGTCCCTGTAGGAAGTGACCTCAGCACAAGAGCTGTAGTAATTGGTTGTTTTCGACCATTTCTAGCTCTTTTGTAGTTCCCTGTTTAAAATCTGCCTCTGCGTGTTTTTTTCTGACTATACTACTCAGACAAGCTCCTCTTGGTCCTGCAGAGTGGTCCTAGCTACAGAGAACTCAGAAAAGCGACTACTTTCTGGATTTAAGTATCTTTGCTGTTTTTTTACTTGGAATAGCTTCTCTAGCTTACCCTAAACAAGCTTAAACTGTTTTTTTAGCTGTTTCCTGCATTATTTTAAAATCTGCACTTAAAGGTACTTTTTAGTCGAATTTGATCGAAAGTTTGTTTGTTTGTTTGTTTAATTTAACTGTTGAGGCTGCCCACTAAAGTGTGCTAGCCTGTGTAACTGATTTATCACTGTTTCTGCATTTTCTGTGTGTTTCTATCTAAAACAAAAAATAAAAATAATCCTTGTTTTCCCGCCTCTCCTCAACTAGTTTAGACCAGTTTACAGGCATTGCTGTATTCTGGGCTGTGGTGTAGTTCCTGTGTTGTCCATTACCTTACTTGGATAGAAGGAAGTTTCTTTGCTCACCAGTGGGAGTGGGGAGCCTTGAGCAGCCTACCTGTCCCTGTAGAAAGTGACCTCAGCACAAGACCTGTAGTAATTGGTTGTTATGGACCATTTCTAGCTCTTTTGTAGTTCCCTGTTTAAAATCTGTGTTTGCACGGCTTTGCGCGGTTGTGTTAAACAAGGTTAAACTTCTTCTGGCTCCGCCAAGTCTTCTCTTCAAATTTTCCCTTAAGGAAGCTCTACTCTTAGTATAATCAGACTACTCGCTATATTATAAGCCTAGCACTTGTTCTCAAAACTTCTCTACTAAGTAAGCACGCTCGTACTAAGTAAGCACTACATCCACCTACCACCCCTGTGAATATCCACTTCCTTTAAAGGCACAGCACTCCCTTATACTGTTCTAGCATGTCGAGTGGTAGATTACAGGTGTGTTCTCCAGTTCAGCTGGTTAATCTGGGTATCTTGAGACAATGCTACATTTGTCTCATGTACACCGACAACCCTCTCCTCCTCCCAACAAACACAAATACATGTGAGAGATGCAACTATATAGCCAAACTGGAGGCTGAACTCTCTCAACTCAGGGCTGGCATGACCAGACAGGAGGAGATGGTAACCACACACACAACAAGCCCAGTCCCACATAGACCTACCACAACTGCAAACCAAACACATAAAAACACAAAGACATACTTGGAGGCTCTAATAAAAAACTTACCAAAACAACAGAGGCTCCCAAAGCAGACATCCAAAAATCCACCACCTCAAAACAAAACACATGCAACACATACTTCAATAAATCAGTGTGTCAACCAATCACAGCCCTTAAGGCCAAACACCATGCCTGATACACTAGTAATAGGTGACTCTATAGTCAGACACACTGATGTCCCGCTTACCAGGCTGAACAAGGAGAGGGTGACTGTGAGCTGCCTATCGGGAGCTAGGATCCGCCACATAACACACGCACTCAGGTCACTCCAAAGCAAGTACAAATATGACTCCGTCATTGTCTATGCTGGCGTGAATTACCTGAGATGTACCTTCCTGGACTACATGAAAAGAGACATAGAGGAGCTCTCTGATTATGAAGCCCAGGCTGGTATGACCCTGACCCTGAGCAGCATCTTGCCCTCACCAAGAATGATGCCACAATACAAAGACAAGATGATCAGCTTTAATAATTGGCTCAAGTACTGGTGTCATTCTAAGGGGATCCAATGTCTGTCTGTCTGGGATGACATGTTGGACAAGCCACGCTGCTTCGCAAGGGACGGCTTGCACCTGTCACCACTGGGCTTCCGGATATTGGCTAAGGCTCTTGCCACCCCATAGTGCCTTTTAGGGAAGGCTCAAAAAACAAACCCACCTCCTTAGAAAACAAAAATGGAAAAAAACTAAGGGTAATGCTGCTCAACGCCAGAAGTCTAAATCTCAAGATGCAGGCACTCGATGCACTCCTCAGTATGGAGAACATCGATGTCTGTGCAGTAACTGAAACCTGGTTCAAGGCTCCTGAGCGCACCCCAGTGCTACCAGGCTATACCTCGTATCATGCTTTTCGGCCCCAAAACCCGGGCCGAACCACAAAGGAAGGGAGTGTCCATATTCATCAAGGACACCCATACCTCCAGGTTAGTAGCAACACATGAAGCATCAGAGACCATACAGGTGCAACTAACCATAGGCAAAACTGCTATACAACTGGTAGCATGTTACAGACCACCCTCCCAATCTCAGGAACCCCACTCAGCCTTCCTGAAGACATTGGAGGATATGAATGTATCACAAAATACCATCATACTGGGAGACTTCAACTACCCAAACATAAATTGGGTACATTATTCTAGCCCTAACACCCTAGCCCAAAGGTTCCTGGAATTCATAAATTCAAATGCACTGGAACAGCTAGTCACCTCTCCCACTAGGGGAGATAATATACTAGACCTGATCATCACAGACATGGGGACAAAATGCTCCACACCGGAGGTATACCCCTCACTAGTGAGATCTGACCACAAACTAATCACCCTGGATATACATATACCACCTCCACCCCCAGCACAAAAGACCACAGTGAAAAACTTCTCAAAAGCAGACTTCACTCTTCTTAAGACTGAGATGGTATCCTTTAAGCCCACTGGGCCAGTGGATACCACATCCCACAATGCCGAATCCTTCACAAATGCTTTCTATGGACATTTCCAAGAATGCATGGATTATGCAATCCCAAATAAATCCAAGTCCCTTTCCACCAACGGAAAGCGTCCTGTCTGGTGGACCTCAGCCATTAACAAATTGTATAACAAAAGAAGGAAGCTACTGCACGACAGAGCAAAATCCCATAAAGGGAAGACATCTCTGATCAACATTAGCAGAAAACTACGTTCTCTCATAAAAACATCCATGGCCAACTTTGAGAGAAAAATCACTAAGGACACTAAAGATAACCACAAAGCCTTCTTCAGCTATGTTAGAAACCCAAGGAAACCCTCAGATATGCTCAGAGTTAGTTCACAACAACAAAAAATACACTGAACCCACAGATATTGCCAACATTCTGGCTGACAGGTTCAGTGCAAATTTCTCCCCTCCCTTACCCCCAAAACAAGAAATACTTATCCCAGCTGAATGTAATCTCCCTGTCATCTCAGATGTCCAAGTGAGAACCGCCCTCAACAAAGCTAAAACACAGCATCAATGGGACCTGACGGTATCCCGGGTTGCGTGCTACGTGAACTCCAAGAGGAGCTAAACCCGCACATAAAAATGCTATTTAACCTTAGCCTTACTACAGGATATGCACCTGATCACTGGCGTACAGCAACAGTGGTCCCACTCCACAAAGGGGGTACCTCTACAGACCCTGGGAACTACCGCCCCATAAGCTTAACCAGCCTGGTCTGCAAAGCTATGGAAAGAATCATTATGGAACTCATAAACAGAGACATAGGGGACCTACAGACACTTGACCCCACCCTGTTCGGCTTAGTAAAGGGCAGATCCTGCCTTTTAACCTGGTTGACTTTTTTGAAACAGTCACTAGAGCCATTGATGAGGGCAAAACAGTCCATACAGCCTACCTGGACTTGGCTAAGGCCTTTGACACAATACCCCACTCAGGCATCATAGAAAAGCTCAACAGCTTAAATGTAAACCCTTATGTCACTAGATGGGTTGCAAACTGGCTAAAGGACAGAACCCATAAAGTTAAAATCGCTGGAGCAATGTCAGACTCAAAGCCAGTCACAAGTGATGTCCCACAGGGATCTGTCCTGGGACCCCTCTTGTTCGGCATTTATTTCTCAGATGTTAAAGCAAACATGGGAGGTTTGTGGCTGACAAAATTCGCAGATGACTGCAAACTAGGCGCCATAGTCGATACACCAGCGGACACATACATCCTACAAAAAGGCCTCACAGAAGCGGACAACTGGTGCCGGAGTCACGGCCTTAAACTAAATGCCAAAAAATGTATAGTCATCCATTTTTGGGAAAAACAAAGTACCCACAAATTATCACATAGACAGCAACCCACTGAGTATGGAAAAAGTAATCAGAGACCTAGGGACCCAAGTCGACAGCGACCTCTCATTTGACACCCACGTTGCCAAAGTGGTTAGAAAAACATTCTACCTTGCACACCTCATCATGAAGGGATTCACATCCAGATCCAAGGATGTCATTGTACCCCTATACTCCTCCCTCATCAGACCCATGATTGAGTACAATGCCCCATTTGGTATGTACCTCACCCGGCGTTTGCAACAGCTGGAGAGACCACAAAAGTACCTCACCAAGAGGATCAAGGGTCTCCAACATATGTCTTATTCTGCCAGACTAAAGAAACTCCAGCTCTATTCAGTAGCATACCGCCTGCTCAGAGGTGATCTCTGCCTGACGTACAAGGCCATGTCCAATCAGGAACTGATGGACATGCTCCACCTCAAAAAATCCAAATCCATCAGGACCACGAGAGCTAAAGCCTTAAACCTCGGCACAAGTATGAATAGGACATGCTGGAGGGATAGATTCATAACCCAGAGGCTTCCCATGCTTTGGAACAAGATCCCAGTTCATGTTAGGCAGAGCCCCTCACTGACTCTCTTCAAGAGAAATCTTGATGAGTGGATGGGAGATCGTAAGTTTACCCCAGGGGTCACATCTGTGTCACTACTAGACAGGGGCACAGTAAAATAATTCTATTCTGTGCATTTTTGTACCATTTCATGGGGTGGCGAAAGCCACATCACTATGGCTAGTCTTACAAATGCCCCAGGGCAGATAGCCTAGTACTAAACTATGAAACTATGAAACTATGAAACATCTGCTGAACCATTGACATACCTTGAGAGAGACATTTAAAGGCGCCATGCAAAATTTTATCCATCATATAATGGAACAAACGGCAATGTTACAGGTGTTTACAATAGTCCTTTATCAGACGGGTGGGATGACAGGTACAGTCAAAGGTAGAACCACATACTCAAGCCATCACACACAATCCACAGGGGACATGACCCCAAAATAGACTTGCTCTACACAAAGCAGTTGCAATTACACACAACAAAACACAATACAGGCCATCTCCCCAAAGGCAGGGCAAATGGCCAACGCCCAGGTGGAGAATTCAATTATACCCCACTGCTGCCTCGTAATTGGCGAATGGAGTAGCTGCACAGCTGAAGTGCACGTAATTAGTCACACCGGACCACCAATTGGCGGCAGTAAACCACATGTTGCAGGTATAGACATATATAAGGATGACTTGCAGATATGCAAACTGTATGCTCATACTGTATAACAGTTGAAAGAGTGATACAGAAGAGCGAGATAGAGACGAAACACCAGAATGATATCAAGGTATGTATAACACTAACTGTATGTATAGTATGTTCTGTATTACGTAATGTCAGTGTATGCATAGCTTGGTTTGCAGTAATTAACAGTGTCCGCCATGCATAAAGTGGGGAATGGTATTTATGTAGTGATGTCTTGCTGATCGTACTAATGCTTGTAGAAGATATGCGTCCAGCAGTGGGCCACACGGTAAACAGCACAGACACCACAAGGGATGCAACATGACGGCATTAAACAGAACAATGTCATATGACCCGCCGTCAGTGGCAGGGTATGTCCAATAAGTACGTGCCATAGCAGGGGATAGTATATGTAGATATACTGTAACAGTATGCATGTGTATGGGCATATAATGTCAATGACATGTCTAAGGTGAACCCTCTGTGCAAGTAATGGTTGAATTATGGGATACCATGTAAAACATGTGTAATGTATAGCACAGTAGATTGATACGTCAGATATGTTACACAGGAGAACAGGCATATGATGCATAACAAAGGTATCATATAGTGATGTGAGTAGTATGTAATTAAGATATGTATAAACAGTTATGATGAAATAACTATGTACTCCACTCTGTGCATTTGCAAAGGACACAAACATTACTCCCATACTAGAATAGCAGAAGAGATGTGACAGACAAACATGAATATGACTGGCGTGTACAATAACAGTATACATATGGCCCATAGTCACGGGACATTGTTATAGCGTGACAGCCAATCTAACTGGAAGGGCTATACCAGTAACCATGCACAAAGGACATGTAATAGCTGCACAGGTTCATAGTGGGGTACCATGCAGTCCAGCAAGTCAATATGTAACAACAACTACAGTGTGCACACCAGTGGCACCTCTCCAGGGTAGTGTCCTGTGAACAGAAGAGCCATGTGTAACCTGCATCACTGCACAGTACAGCCACTGCAGTGATCCCTGGCGTACATGTGTCCACCATCCAGCAAGTGAGGTATCACATGAACACTGCTACTGACTGTCCATGCGTGATGTACATAGGAATCATGTCCCAAAGCATGGTGAGTGTCCAGTCTGGTAATGCAACCCCCAAGCACATGCCACACACAGTCGCGTGTGTGCACATATCCATGAGCATCATGGTCATAGTGGCTATTGTGTATGTCGTGTATGCGGAGTATATCCATAAACATATTTGCAGACATGGGCCCTGTCTTTGCAGCAGACGTCACCCCTGAGTATGTAGTCTGCAAATGTGTACAGACGTGGTGTCTGTACATAAGCCGCATACATTAACAGTCGTAGCTCAATAAACATCATGGCGTTTTAATGTTGGGTTATGTAAAGCTGTTGTGTAAGGTACACCCTACGTGGGGTGTTGTACCCATGGATGTGTGTATACGTCCGGTATTCAGAGGTACAATCGGTGCCTATGTACCAGCTACACACCCAGTACAGACATGTGTGAACACATAGAAGGATATCCATGCCACAGTGGCAATGTGGTAATCACAGGAGTGTGTGCGACATACATGTGTCTTACAAACATGTACAATGCAACATGTATGTAGGGGACTAACACCTATGTGATAACCAGTGGGAGAATGCTGTACTGCAAAGGTGATGTTCACACCAAGTGTCATGCAGGGAGTGGCCATGCTGTTCATATCGGTATCTGTCACAGTGACACCCGTATGGATGGGGTCTGTATCAGCTGGTGGAGCAACAATGGTGCTGGGTATGCAGTGGTCTGTAAAGCTAGGCAGGGAAGTCCCCTCAGTGGTAGCCTGTACCGCAGGGAAGCATATACCAAACATGAGGGCCCCATGACTGAGGACTGTGGTACGCCAAGTGTAACTGGATTGCAGTATGTGATATGGTATGCCACCCTCAGTGTGTGTGTCCCATCCATTAGCCACATTGCATAACATCCGGAGACATATGTTGTGATGTGCAGGTGTATGTGTATGTAGTCAATACCAGAATGGACAACGGTGCTGAATGGCAGCGAGAGGACAATGCAGGCTGTGTGTACACCCGTGTCATCATCAACTACTCTGGCGACTGTAAGAAAGGTGTTCAACAGGTGTAGGAGGCATGCTGTGGCCTCAACAAGACCAACACAGCTGGCATCATAGGACTGGAGCACAACAAAGACTCGACGAATGATGTCCATGATGATGTGCCCTATAGCCATGCATAACGGTCCAGTGAGGTGTGTAGGGCAATAGTCCCAGTCGTGCAGTGTGGTGCCACCTGTGAGGAGTGTTACTGTCACTGTGTACCAGTCAGGGGCCACAATGTCTGGTACAAGGCTATTACTGAATATGGTGTCCCAGTGGGGAGACATGCTGTTCAGAGTTCTGTGGACATCACAGCCTGGGATATTGCAGGGTGACAAGGGGCCTGTGTCCTAGGACATATAGAGTGCAGGTCAGTACTGTGTAGGTGTGACTGCAGGTACACCGCAATGTACCTGCAAGGAATGTGGCCCTGCAGGGAGTGAGAGCATGTAATGTTAGCAATGAAGCCATCAGACAGCATGTTGCCAACATCACCTGTTACTGTCATGTTCCAGAGTGACAGTTGTATGTGTGAGCAGATGTGGGTATTGCATACGACTACCGACATACCACCATAATGCCTTGTGGTACATCTCAAAATGTGTCACAGTAATGTGTACGTAGCTAGTTATGGTGTATGTGATGTGGGATCCTGTGGCCCTACCGAGGCTGACCAGTGAGTCACCCTGCCCATGGTAATGTACACCACTGTGTAACAGCCCCCACCTGTTGTTGTACAGTATGTCCATGGGACTGCACCCCCAGAGTGTCGTCTGTATTCTGGTATGTACCAGCATGGCTCTGTGTGGAATAGCATGAACCACATTGTCATGTACGTGCTATTGAAGTGCACTGGGGTATGTCTCAGTGTTTGCATGTGCATTATCCACCTGCACGTGTGTCACGACAACAACTACCGCTGTCATACAACATCTGTAGTTGGTGTTGTAGTACTCATCTACTGTGTATGCCATGAAGTGTGTGGTGCCGGTATGTGGCTAACAAGGGTGGGTAGCAGATGTTCGGATTCCACCAATGAGGGGATAACTGCAGGTGTGGAACAGCAGGCACATGTTGGTAGTGTCCATGTCAAGGATACTGTTGGTCTTGGAGGTGGTGTATGGGTCGAACCAGCTGAGCAGAGGTCATGACTCATGCACAGTGTACGCCTAATGTGCCAGTACGTGTGTGGCTATCACAGTTAAGTGTGGGTTACTGTCAGTCTCACATTAGTAGCAGCAGTAGTTCCAGACACAGTTATATGCACGTGGAGCACCTGTGATGCATTGTGCGAAGTAACCAGCCGGGATGTGTGTACAACATAGTGGAATATGGGGACACCTCAGCTGTGGGTGTGCCAGTCCAGGTACGTGCCTGAGAGGTACTGTCTGTCTATACCCAGTCATTGCAGATGTGCTCCGCAGAGCCAAGAGGCAGGTCCCAGTCACTGCAGAGATATTGCAGTGGTGCAGTATCAGGTGTGCCTTGCCTGCATGCGTCACAGAGGATGATGCCAAGCATTGTGTGACATGACCACATGCTTTGCTAGCCAGTTCCCATTCTGGTGGTGACTGTTATTAGGCACTGTGCAAGACAGGCAGTATAAAAGCAGCAAGAGTCCAACATGTGATCTGTACTCCCAGGGCTGACAGATGCAGGTCAACTGTGCCACAGCATCATGTTGTTTGGCCGGGTCTGTCAAAGTGGACGTATACTAGATGCCTGTGGAATGACAGCAGAAGCATGGACAACTGTTGGGAGTGACACAGTCGTTCGTAGTACAGTGGTAACAGGTCTGGATGAATGCAAAATGCTTCCCAGGGCGTGGACCACACCAGGGCGACAACAGTGGTGGGTTATCGCATGTCCCTGCACACGTAGTCTGTGCCCTGAGTGACAACTTCAGTCACACAAACATGGAAGGGGAGTCACATCGTACCTGCTGACTTGCGGCATGTGTGCATAGGTTATGTTGCAGAACCAGTTACTGGACAGCAGGATGTAAGTGACTATCGCCTTGTGTAGCCTGCTGAGTGGAACAGCAGTGTGACTTCCGACAGTCACCTAAGACAGGTGTGTTGTGTATGTTATGACACCCTATTGGCTGTATGTGATGGGCACATGTGTCTGTGGGCTATAGGTTGATGTAGTTGTGTTTGGCGATGTGGGCTGTCGTCGGTGCCCACACAGAGTATGGAGGGGTACTGTACAAGGTGTCTCCGTATGTGTGGCCTGTGGTGGGGATCATGTGGGACCATGTGATGTGTGGGGTGCGTTGCCAATGTTGCACAACCCCACATGACTGTCAGGTGCAGTCAGGGCTGGTGACAGTATAACCCCCAGCAGGGCTGCATATGTGCATCCCCCACAGGCTGTACTGTTGTATGTTGGGAGGTGTGCATTGACTGTGGACATGAGAACAGCTCTATTGCCACATGTACAACATCGTCATGATAGTGATAGGCAATAGCACCGGTACATGCCAGTTGGACATGCCTGTATATAAGTGGTATGTGGCAGGTGGACAGGCCATAGAAACCGCCATGTCTCAGGAAGTATGTGAGTGATGTGTGTATGACAGCTGTTGTACAGTTATCAAGCTGGAAATGTATGGACAGACAGTGTACCTGTGAGGACTGGTGTGAAATGGGTGCTCAACTAAGCAGTAGCTCATAACGTGCCAAGAAGCTCTGAACAAGAGCTGAGCATGCCCATACATTACAGATAGGGTGTTGTATACTATTAACCCACAAGTGTTGACAACAGTCATGATTGGTGGCACCACATCAGAACACTGCCGGGTATGGGCTGCAGGTCCATGAACCATTATCAATGTAGATGTTAGCAGTACAGATGTACAAGACAGTACGGATGTTTGGCTACAGATGCCTGTGTATGTCACAGGAGTGTTCTACTAGTGGCCTGTTGACAGACTCACAACTACCAAAGGTGCTACAGTGACATGTGCATATCACACGGTGTCAGCTACAGTAAACCAGGGTTAATGTGTTGTACCCCACCCACAGTGTAGCCCATACCACACAGACAAATGTCAGCCATCTGTGTATGTGATGATGTGAATGGCCATGACCTATGGGCAACTGTTGTCACAGTGTTGTGAACAACATACAGAATGGGCTGTGTGTGTGATGTGTGTGACATATGTGCACATTCTGGTGGATGATATCAGCAATGACACCACTAGGGGAATACCCCCATACCCATTAAGAAACACCTAGGCTGTGGTCAACAGTATGGACACTGTGTTACGGATGGTGTAGTATAGTACACCTCCCTGAGCTGGAGACATCTCCCTGGTACTTTAGGTAGTCATCTGAGGTACCCATGATGTGACAGGGTGGTATCCATGAGCACGGAGATCATTAGACAGGCATACACAGCAACCGTGTGACCAATATTGGAATACACATCACCCTCCAGGGCTAGGGCCCATACGTGGATGGCCGATACCAGCCTCCACAATACTCACCTCCAGTATGCAGCATGCTATTCACCTTGCATATAGACATATGCCACACTATGCTGTTAGACATGCTACATGTCCATAGCCTGATCTGAAAGACATACATCATGGACAACCACCGTCCCACGACTAGGATGGCCACATGCTGGACAGATCCCTGTGCTATACCTGTGACATACTCCCACCATACCATGCAGCCCTGTCCACATAGCTGCACATATCATCCCTGCCATACATGGTGTGATGGCCGTATGGTAGATGTAGTATCATCTATCTGGATCAGTAATGTGTCACTGATGCCCCTCGTGGTGGTGTAATGGGTGGCGGATACAGCTAGGAAACCCAGCCCGTACATGCTATAGCCAATAACCTTACTTGTGAATGACATCTGACTAGCCATTGTCCCATGTCTATCACATGTGCAACACAAATGATCCATTGCAGGATGTTGTATCATCTATCTGGATCAGTAATGTCTCACTGATGCCCCTCGTGGTGGCGTAATGGGTGTCAGATACAGCTAGGAAACCCAGCCCATACATGCTATAGCCGATAACCTTACCTGCAAATGACGTCCGACTAGCCATTGTCCCATGTGCAACACAGGTGATCCATGGCAGGATGTTGAACAGCTGTGCAGTATAGATGTCTATGGAAAAACAGATGCATGTACAGGTTTCCATGCGTACTTGGTGCATTGCCACTGCCCAAGTCCAGTAAGGCTGTATCTGCATTGATAGGTGACATATCCACAGCATCTAGGTCAACAGCATTACCGTAGATACATCAGGCATGGGTAGATAGGCAAGAACACCAGTGCATGCAAACAGACATGTCCACATGGAGACTGACGTCACATGCAGTAGGAACACTAATGAGGTGACACACATATATGGGGATGATATCCAATGCATACTGGGTGTTACATGTGTGGGACACATACATGCCATTCGTGTTAGTGTCATGTTGATTTGCAAAGATAACTGTGTGAATGTACTAGAATGTATGTGCAGCAGTATCACTGTACATGTCTGTAAATGTGACCTGTCACCTTCATTATGTCTAACACAGATAATGCCGCGTACAGGCCTACCAGCATATAGCCGACAGGAGGATGATGTTGTAATACCGTACCACCATAAGAACTATGAGGTGTTATTTAGCCACGTGCCACAGCATGCACAGCAGTGGGATGACCTGTGGTAGGATCTTCGCAGGAGGGTCAACAAAGTGGGCAGCCACAACCGCACCTACCAGTAGGTGCGCAGACACTGCATGGACCTCATACATCATGCAAAACACTGTGCCACTGCAATCGCCAGGGAACAAGGTGGTATGGGTGGTGGGCCACCAACCCAGCCTCCACTCACACACACAGAGGAGCTACTGGCCAGTCTGGGAACACCCTCGGAACAGCCCCCACAAACAGTAGCTGCCATCATGGAGGTGGGTGTCTTCCAACCAATGAGCCTGGAGTTGCCTGGTAAGTCAGTACTGAACATATGGCCAGTATATCCCACGTACGTGCATGTGTCAGTGTACATCATGTAATGTAACAACATATACTACCCTGTGTAGGCACCATACCTCTGAACTGTACGGGTATTTGCAGGATGTCCAGATGTCTGCCTCATATTGTCGGTGTGTTCCCCTGAATATCTGTCCGTTTCTGGCAAATAGCTGAGGAATGGAGTCATTAAATGATGACATACAGTAGTGTTTACGACTGCACATTCCATTGCAAACACATGTGCATGCAAACCTATTGGTCTATCAAATATCCAGATTAGTAAGAACAATATGTCACAGTTGTCCCTATATGTCCCCCATCATAGTAGGCTTTGTCCACATTTATTGTTCTAAGAGGTTGAGAGGTATGGTATGCACACATGTGCTGACTATATGCTATTGTACAGGTGAATGTGTTAACCTGCACTGTGCACTCTGTGGCTGTCATACAGTCATGGATAATGTTCATACTGCTGTGTCACCCTATACAGGTACCTCTGGCATGCCGCACAGACAAGAGTCCGTTGCAGGTGAATCTATCATCAGTATAAGGCATGCCAAAGCATAGATCTATTCGCCATGTGGCCAGTTAATACATGGATATACAGGTCGCATCACCCATCATCCACACAGGCCACCCATGTGCAATATATACAACTGAAATGATACACAGACATGAAACTACAGTACTTGTCATTGCTACATGTGTGTCCAGCTGTGCATACAACGGTGGAGGTGTTCTACAATGGAGGCATATGTACTATACAGTGGAACAACATGTGTGGTACACAAACCAGTACCGCACAGTGAGCAGTGATATGGGCATACCACAGGCATCACCATTGTGTTATATGCCCCTGCAATGGTTTCACACATTGTGATCTTCCATCCGACATGTCTGAGACACGTAGCGTTTTGGTTGCAATATTGTCACAATTACCCATAACCCATGCCCCACATACCACACATACACCTGCTGTCTGCATAGCCCTGTGGATGGTGACATAACCAACATCTATGGGTGTATGTCATATGGGACAACACAGACATGTGTGATAGACGGCCATCACATACATGACCAACACATGTGCACACATGGCCATGGGGGATGGCCAGAGACATGTAGCCACACAGAAGATGGGATGTGGATACACCCTGTCCCACTTTGTCCGCACATGGTCCAAGTACAGCCGTACTAGACCGATTGTACAGGTGATGTGGTATGCTGCACATCATAAATGCCTGTACACAGCTAGTGGAGGTGTCTCATAAGATGTGTTGAACATGATGTCTGTGTCATAGCATGACAGTAGTCACCTTCACAGATTCCACTGACAGTGACACCAGGCCACAGACACTGTACTTTTCCCCCCTGCCGTAGGACATCACTGTTAGCTGTGCACCATGTGTGCATGGTACATCAATGTCATGTGTGAAATGGTGACAAGACAGGTCCGCTATGTATGGACATGGTTGCCAGGCAGCTAACACTCTGTAGTCATCGTGCAGGGGTGTCATCTGTATGTCCTCCAGTGACCTGTCACATGACACAGCATGGTTGGGTGTGTATACACCTCAGCATCGTAGGTCACAATCCACAGGTATGTCATGGGTATGCATGCAGTTCTGGATATGCAATGTGTATATAACATGCACTTTTAAGCAATATAGATGCCTCATGATGCCATGCAATGGCACAGTGTCTGTACATCACACTGTACAGCAATGTAGACAGCCCAGTCCCCTACCATGCCCATGCACATTTGCTCAACATGCATTCTATCTGTAGGGCATATGGACAACACCGCAATGTGATACCCAGTAAGATGCTGTACATGTGTTACGACACTGGGTTGGGAGGGTGGCCTAATGGTTAAGGTGTTTGCTTTACAAACACAAAGTGCAGGGTTCGAGTCTCACAAAGGATATTTGGCTAGGCTTAAAATGGCTCGCAAGGACAGTTAGCCTAGTACGAACCTATGAATCAACCAACCAAACCATTGTGTCAGGCATGCATGCATGTTAATGAACATGTCAGCAGATTACATGTCAAGGGCACGTCAGCCATCTGTACTGTTATCCTGTCCTGGTCCACATGGTGTATCACGGGGATGCATGCATACTACCATGATCGTGTGAATTGCATGGATAATGATATGACACCTGCCTGCTGTAGTGTGCATTCCAGGGGGTATGCTTACAAACACTATTGATGTCTGAGCTGCATGCTGTCAGCTGTATCACAAGCATGCTGCATGCCATCTGTCATCTCACATGCATGGTGTGTCAGTGTGTGTGTCGGTGTGTCAGTGTGTGTGTGTGTGTGTGTGTGTGTGTGTGTGTCGGTGTGTGTGTGTGTGTGTGTGTGTGTGTCAGTGTGTGTGTGTCTATTGTAATGTAGAGCATTTCTTTGCATTCACAGGTGATATAGGTGCGTTACCCTCCTGTGGTCCATCTGATAGTGTCCCCACAGATGCTAACAGTGATGAACATATGCATGAGGTACAGGCAGGGATGTCAGGGGCAGAATCTGTGCCAACGGTTGCCATCCCAGCTATGTCCCCCTCTTCCCTGCGCACAGTTCAGCTGCCAACACATACCGCATCTACAGTGGCCATAGAGGAAGGACAGTCAGCATTTGTTAGCATTGAACAGGAACGTGTGGTGGCTACAGAAGGTGTGTCTCCACACCATGGTGGCAGTATACTGACTGCAGATGTGCCACACAGGCATGTGGCTGGTGCTGCTCGTAGGAGGACCTCTGGCAGACATGCACCTGCAGGACATAGCGCAGCAGCTGGGATCACCAGACGCATGTTCCAGACTGTAATGGTGGCACAGGCACGTGCCGAACGGCAGAACAGAGAAGGGCAGAGGCTGCAGAGGGCTGCTATCAGTACCCTAAACAACAACATCCAGGCATTGGCAGGTGCTCAACAGCAGCTTGCTGATGTTCTGGACCGGCGATTGGGTGACATGGTCAGAATCCTCGACCGTGGCATGGCGATCCGTGAGCGTGAGCTATCTGTGCTGGAACATGTGGTAGGGGTGAAGCGTAGGACACATGGATGTAGGCCAGCTACACCACCTAGTGCAGGTCAGTTTGAGTGTGCCACCTCACATGGCTGCTCTCATAGTGCCGGTAGCAGTAGCAGTGCAGCTGGTGCTGCAATGTCCAAACCAGGTCACAGCAGGCCACGTGGACATGGCCCTGGACATTCTCGGCAGGGACACGGTTCCAGTGGCCATGTGTCATCGGACAGTAGCCATTCTGTACCTCTGCCTGGTAGTGCCCGTGCAACCCCTGGCAGGCACAGGACATGTGGCCGTGTCCAGTCACAGTGAGCTGTACAACCTGGTCTGTACAATCTGGAGCTTTCCATAATACCCTTGTGTAGGCCTCACAAATGACAGAACTGTGTGCACACATACATGCACACAGCAAACACAACTGTAGAGCTCCACAACACCCAAATGCATACGGAACAGACATGTCCATTCAAATCACTGTCCCTTACCCGCACACATGATATCATCCATTGGAGTGTGAGCCATCCCCAGCACACATACATCTACACAGGTGGATCACCACTTTATGTACACAGATCCCACCATACGTGATGTACAACCAACTGTACTGTCTGTATGTCACCATATACAGGTGTCAATGATTGGGCTGCATTGCGACTGCATGTTGTAGTTAGGCACAGCTGTGTTACAGACATTGGCCACTGCACATGCATGGTTGCTGCATGCACAGTACAGATTGTACATGTGCATTGGTCCTACATGTGTCTCCTGTAGCCATGTTTGTATGCATTGCTATTGGTGGACATGTGTGTTGACATACATGACACATGGACTGTGGTATGATATCACGGGTATCATGGGCGACTACTACAGGGGAATGTGTCCTCCGTCAACATTGCTACCTCCTGTACTGTGAGCATTCAACAGACATGGACCCACCTTCCATTTGCATGCTGCTTATGATTGCTTAGGCCACTGTTCTGCACGGGGACAGCAAAGGCTTAGCTATGTACATATGTGTTGTGTGTGTGGTCCATGCACACATCCACTACAATCACGTTTGACATATCCAAACATGTGTGTTCGTTGGTGTACAGCAACACTCATCTGTCACAGCTGTGTAAGACCCGGGGCCCCTGGTATGTCTTGAGCTGACCTGGCCATGTATAGTGGTATACTTGCAATGCATAACACCTGTTGGAACCTTGTCAGTACATGTGTACCCTGCACAATTGCTGTAGACCTCTGTACAGTCCACTGGTCATGTGTCACACGGTGTTGTGGTAATGTATGGCTGTGTACTGCTGCAGCAACGACGTGTTGATGTCTCGAGGGCTACAGTGTAGACTGCGGTGTGTACGTCTGGGATCTGCACCTGTGACAGCTGTGATGGCAGCTGAGTGTGTACTGGTCACTGCGAGTTGAGATTCCGTCTGCATGCAAGACAGCCCTTTGCAACTGCTAAGTGTGTGAGCATGCCCAGTACGCTGTTGTGTAGATGGACACACATGACAGTCCCAACTGAGCCCTTGCGAGTTGAGATTCTGTCTGCATGCAAGACGGCCCTTTGCAACTGCTAAGTGTGTGAGCATGCCCAGTACGCTGTTGTGTAGATGGACACACATGACAGTCCCAACTGAGCCCTTGCGAGTTGAGATTCTGTCTGCATGCAAGACGGCCCTTTGCAACTGCTAAGTGTGTGAGCATGCCCAGTACGCTGTTGTGTAGATCGACACACAGTACAGTCCGAACGGACGTGTATTACTAAGCGTGTGGCCATGCCCAGTGACACCTTGTGTCGGTGATGTCCCTCTGTGCATGGCTGTTGACATCCTGTATAGCCATGGTGGTCCTCCAGGCAACAGATGTCCATTTTCAACGTCACGATGGTTGCCTACTGAGTACACACTGGTTGACTATCTTGAAGGGTGTACTGTCTGTGGGGCGACCCGTGACTATGTCATGTTGTCGTGGTGCACCGTAAATCTTATGTTGCCACGATCACACCACTGCCATGTGTTTGTCTACGTGTACCGTGGGACAGTAATATGTCTGTATGCTTTCAGACTGATAACTCTCTATACAATCCCTGTCAGCGTCCTTGTCAGTGCGGATGATGACACATGCCTAGAAGTATGCCTCTGGGACAGCTGTGTTTAGTAATCTCGGTAGCGCGTTCTGTAAATGTGTCATGCTGTAGTGTGTTAGGGTAGTTAGGTGTATGTTCGACTCCCAGCCCTATCAAGTGTGTGTGTGTGTGTGTGTGTGTGTGTGTGTGTGTGTGTGTGTGTGTTTGCCTGCATGCTCCCGTCCACCTGGAGACTCAGTCTTGCTTTTAGATGCCTCACATCACAGCAGTTTCCTACCGACGTCTTTGCCTTTGCGGATGATGACACACACCTAGATGTCTGCCTCTGGGACTGCTGTGCTTAGTAATCTCGGTAGCGCATTCTGTAAATGCATCATGCTGTAGTGTGTTAGGGTAGTTAGGTGTATGTTCGACTCCCAGCCCTGCCAAGTGTGTGTGTGTGTGTGTGTGTGTGTGTGTGTGTGTGTGTGTGTGTGTGTGTGTGTTTGTGCGCATGCTCCCATCCACCTGGGGACTCAGTCTTGCTTTTAGATGCCTCACACCACAGCAGTTTCCTACCAACGTCTTTGCCTTGGCGGATGATGACACGCACCTAGATGTCTGCCTCTGGGACTGCTGTGCTTAGTAATCTCGGTAGCGCATTCTGTAAATGCATCATGCTGCAGTGTGTTAGGGTAGTTAGGTGTATGTTCGACTCACAGCCCTGCCAAGTGTGTGTGTGTTTGCGCGCATGCTCCCATCCACCTAGGGACTCAGTCTTGCTTTTAGACGCCTCACACCACAGCAGTTTCCTACCGATGTCTTTGCCTTTGTGGATGATGACACGCACCTGGATGTCTGCCTCTGGGACTGCTGTGCTTAGTAATGTCGGTAGCGCATTCTGTAAATGCATCTTGCTGTAGTGTGTTAGGGTAGTTAGGTGTATGTTCGACTCCCAGCCCTGCCAAGTGTGTGTGTGTGTGTGTGTGTGTGTGTGTGTTTGCGCGCATGCTCCCATCCGCCTGGGACTCAGTCTTGCTTTTAGATGCCTCACACCACAGCAGTTTCCTACCGACGTCTTTGCCTTTGCGGATGATGACACGCACCTAGATGTCTGCCTCTGGGACTGCTGTGCTTAGTAATGTCAGTAGCACATTCTGTTAATGCATCATGCTGTAGTGTGCTAGGATAGTTAGGTGTATGTTCGACTCCCAGCCCTGACAAGTGTGTGTGTATGTGTGTGTGTGTGTGTGTGTGTGTGTGTGTGTGTGTGTTTGCGCGCATACTCCCGTCCGCCTGGGGACTTAGTCTTGCTTTTAGACGCCTCACACCACAGCAGTTTCCTACCGATGTCTTTGCCTTTGCGGATGATGACACGCACCTAGATGTCTGCCTCTGGACTGCTGTGCTTAGTAATCTTGGTAGCATATTCTGTAAATGCATCATGCTATAGTGTGTTAGGGTAGTTAGGTGTATGTTCGACTCCCAGCCCTGCCAAGTGTGTGTGTGTGTGTGTGTGTGTGTGTGTGTGTGTGTGTGTGTGTGTGTTTGCGTGCATGCTCCCATCCACCTGGGAACTCAGTCTTGCTTTTAGATGCCTCACACCACAGCAGTTTCCTACCGATGTCTTTGCCTTTGCGGATGATGACACACACTTAGATGTCTGCCTCTGGGACTGCTGTGCTTAGTAATGTCGGTAGCACATTCTGTTAATGCATCATGCTGTAGTGTGTTAGGGTAGTTAGGTGTATGTTCAGCTCCCAGCCCTGCCAAGTGTGTGTGTGTGTGTGTATGTGTGTGTGTGTGTTTGCGCGCATGCTCCCATCTGCCTGGGGACTCAGTCTTGCTTTTAGATGCCTCACACCACAGCAGTTTCCTACCGACGTCTTTGCGGATGATGACACACACCTAGATGTCTGCCTCTGGGACTGCTGTGCTTAGTAATGTCGGTTGCACGTTCTGTAAATGCGTCATGCTGTAGTGTGTTAGAGTAGTTAGGTGTATGTTCGACTCCCAGCCCTGCCAGGTGTGTGTGAGTGTGTGTGTGTGTGTGTGTGTGTGTGTGTGTGTGTGTGTGTGTGTGTGTGTGTGTGTGTTTCCAGCTGCATGACAACAGTACATTGCTTTTACAGTATTCACTCTCCATAACATCCGTGCGGCGTCTTTGCCTTTGATGCTGCTGTCCGCAGGCTAGATGCGTGCCTGTGTGAATCATGTGATCCACTGATCAAGGTAGCACGTTCTGTAACTGCGTAATGCTGTCATGTGGTACAGTGCTTACGTTTGTGTTCTGCTCCCAACCCTGCCACGTGTGTGTGTGTGTGTGTGTGTGTGTGTGTGTGTGTGTGTGTGTGTATGTATCTATCTACATATATATATATATATATATATATATATATATATATATATATATATATATATATATATATATATATATATATATATATATATATATATATAATGTATATGGTATATAGATATGTATGTTGGGATTATCACTCCTGAATGTGCTGCATTATCTGTACGTGAGCACCTTGGATGTATGTACATCTGCTATGGCTCTGTGATAGTGCACATACTGTGTGCTGTAGTGATTGCGGGTTATACATGTGTAGTGACTGGTTATTGTGTTGCTGGGTATTACACGGGCATTGGAAACAATGTTAGTACAGCACCTTTGAATGGTCGTATGCAGATCTCGGCAACAGTCAGCAGTGGTTATTACATTGGAGTGTGAGTATTGCTCATATCCATCTGTAGTAACAGACAATTCTATGCACCTCAGGTTAACATTACAGACTCACGTTTATCCACAGGTTGTGGTACAGATCCCAGGACTTTATGTGTAGACATCGACAGGTGCAGGACTGGGTTGTGTTGGATGCATGGAGGGGTGTCCATGGTCAGTAATGGGGATCTCTACAGCCTGGCAGGTACAGTCTGTGACTGTCCCACAACCTCCTGTATATGGCTGACACATGCTGTACCTGTGTATATGCAGACACACACACTTACCACAAACAGCTACGGCTATCACATACACACACCCATTGCACCACCGTTGGGCCATGCAATAACCATTGTCCCTCACACACACACACCTACGTGTACATGGGATGGCTCATTGACAGCTCTGGAAATGTTAACACCACACCCTGAGCATATGATGTCACCTGTGCCACCACCTGTGATGTGTAACATTGATGCAGGATCTGACTAACCTGGTGCTGCTGCACACGGTGGCTTTAGTCCACTGTATTGATGTTAGCATGCTGTTAACACACAGTGTGTTACGTCCAGGTGTATATCAGCAGGCATGATGCATTGCAGCTATGACCATCACTGTAGCATAGTTTACAGCACTGTTACGTCTGATGATGTATTCTCCATCCATGTGCCATTTCACTGATGTGTGTAGTATTGGCAGCATGTGTGTCTGTGTGTGCAGTACGTGTGTGATGTGTGTAGTACACATGTATACATGCTTACAAATGCATACACAACATTACACAGGCTTCACCATTCATACACTAGCTTACTCGTTATTCCACACTCCACATGAGCACATGGGCTAACACACATGCACACATGCTTACTCGGGCTTACTGGCACGCACGGGTACAGACACACTGTGGGCAGGTTTGCAGGTCACATCAGTGGTATCCATGGCATACACTGTCAGTCTCCTGACATTCCCTAGGATAGCTCATGACACGCCTCTTCCACTGAGTACTGACAGCACACATGTGACACTGCTCCGGTGAGGTTACAGTGTTTTATACATACACACTCATATTGTCACCTATCTTCTACTTTAATAGTCCCCTTAACCTACACTACACTGTAGAGGCTTGGCCCATATGGCATGACATGTTGTGATTCACTATCCTCAGCCTCACTTGCCTCACATTTCCTACAAATGCTTCGTTACATCTCTGACAGAGCGCTTCCACACATAAGAACCAGTACGCAGTAGCCATGTTATCTCCAGCTTGCCATTCATCTGCATGGCGTACTAACATCTAACTAAACCTACATTTTGTATGTATATTATACATATGTCTTGTTTTGAAGTGCAGCGCGTTCTCGTGGCGCTGCGCTACGCTTCCACACCAGGGATCGGGGGAGGACAACTACTGGTTTATTGATATCCAATGGACAAAGCCGCCAATGGCCTTGGACTTGGACATTGGCATGCGTCTTCGACTGTATTCATACTGTATTTGCAGCTGTCATTGCTCCGTTTAGCAATGTGCAAAACGTTAGTCGCATAACATCCAGGTACATTTCTGCACATAACTCTGCTCTTGCACGGACAGCTTACTGTTTCCTGTATCACGTAATTACATCATTTGCATAGCTTACACATACAAATGGGGTATGTTGCAAATCCCAACACTGTCCGTGCAATGTTCGTGTTATGAGCGGTCTTGCACGCCCCTACGGGTTTTTGCTGAATAGCCTGGCAGTCATCTTACCTTGCTGTACTCTCACTCAATCCATACATGCCAGAGGCTTCATGTATCATGGCCTAGGCTTTGCTGTGTGCTAAGTCTAGTTGTGGTGTATGCATGGCTGTGGGTATGTCCCACTGTCATCATTAGTAAAGGTGACGCCCTATAGGTACTTCATGTAGACTGCTGTGTCATTTGACATGTCAGCACATACCTGCGGCCAATACTGAACGTCCTACTGCAGCGCTTTTCATACCTTCTGAGTTATCTTGCGGTCGATAATGCTGTTTCCTCAGACATGTATCTGTTTCTGATCATACCTATCAACCTCCTAGAGCAAAACATCTGTACAAAGCCTAACATGATGGGGGGACAAATAGGGGAAGATTATACATATTGCTCTTACAAACATAGATAGTTGACAGTATTATAGGTTTTGCATTAGTATGACCTTTCTGAGGGATTTGGGGTCTTAAACTCATATGTTTATCATTATTTAATGACGTCAGTTCTCAGGTATTTGGCAGACAGGTACAGATTGTAAGAGGAACACACCACACATATGAGGCATACATCTGCACATTCATACAGTTGCGAGGTATGTTTCTGATACTGGAAATCAATATTCTTACACCAATACACACAATGCATGGCGCCATCACGGGCCAGTTGCCATTACATTCCTATTGCAGGACACACCCACCCAGAGGGTTATATTTCTCACACAGGCCAACAGGTGCTTATCCACACTAATTATTCTATCATGTACCTTATGTGTACGCCGGTATTTGCGCTTTCTGTCAGTGGCAGAGCTCATGTACGAGTATGGGGGACTGGACACTGTATCGGTGACACTGCATGACACCCTGAGGGACACATGTCTTTTGAGTCTATTAACCTTCCACATTGACTTTCACAGGGCATACGTTGTCATTCACATTTGTGGAAATACATGCTTTTGACTTGTACATGTTTTGTCATTTGTCCTGACATCTTTCTTCTCACCTGTCCACCTAGTATCACTAGTTCTGTACATTTAATTAGGACGGGTTGCCTTCATACTTCTCACCTGTACATATTATGGGTATACGCCTCGAGGTTTTACCTATGATTCTGTTACATTTGTCATGATAATGTGCCTTTCTGGTAGATTGCTGGCAAGGCATGACGGACTGTGCGGTTAGGTAATCATGACTGACATTCCTATTTCATGATTACTAACTCTCATAACAGTTGTATTCCTGACTACGCAATTATTTTATCAACGTTCTGACTTTGTCTGGGGTATATTTAATATAGTCCCTATTTGTCTTTCGTGTACTATGCCTTAGTCCAGCTGTCTTATTCTGACATTTTGGCAGGTATGGTTACCATCTTGGTCGTACGCATGTCCTTCCATGATAATCGCCTACATGACACTGATATAGGTCCCTACGTCTTCCCCCAATGGTTTAGACAAGATCCAGTAGATGGGTTGCACCTTTTTGGAGAATATAGGCATGTGCTATACCCACATAGGTATATTGATCACTCCCATGGGGCATACCTAAGAGATCTGTGCCAACCAACACCTTGGCCCATTTCTGCATACCCATGATTCCCATACCTGACACCCCTCCACAGTACCCATTAGACATGTTTAATGTGAGTGATAATAAAGTGTGAGGACACTTCCGAGCACTCCCCACTCTGCGGATATCAGGTCGTACGTCATACATTCTATCGACCCATGTGTTATTACCCTTGCACCTTCTACTGTTGCATGTGCACCTATATTGTAGTTGCACTTGTGACTTCTTTAGCATCAATGATGGTTCGCACTTTGTACAGGATCAATTTTTGGGGTCCTGCAAAGGACACCTATATTCATGTTTAACGTGTAGAACTTGCAGGCCCTGTCATGCTGGTACTTTCCGGGCAATGGTTTGGAAAGCATCGGTGTATTCTCCTTTCATGCATGCCTGTCTGTCTATCCATAATAGCTATACTGTGACCTATTTATGTACATGTGTTATATGTACAGGGACATATGTTTGTTGTGTATATATCTATTCATGTATCATGTGTGTATAGATATATATATGTACATATATACATATGTCTGTACATTCCTCATCTCATAATTTGCTTTGGTTTATGTCTGTGGATATATGTGTATATATATCTCCATATCATACCTTTCAACTGTACAGATTTCTGCTGCATGTACAGCTGTTTGCCTCTTATCTTTGGTCCATTTTTCATAGCCTTGTGTCTATCTGGCAAGTAAGTGGCATATCATTAAAGACTGACGTTGGTAAATAATGACAAACATTTCAGGTTATGACTTCATACCCTTCAGAGAATCCATGTTAGTGACACACCTGTTATTCTGGCCACTTTCTATGTTTGTTAGGGCAATATCTGGGGATTGTCCCTATTTGTACCAGTTGTTGTCATGGCTTTGTCCGGTTTCGTACTTTACGGGGTTAACAGGTATGAGCCATGTACATAGAACGTGGGGAAAACACCATTCATTTTCTATTCTGTGAGCGGATTACACACACGCAGGCGCACTAGCATATTCTTATTGTGGGTTACATATGTTTCATAGATAATTGTGCTTACGTGAACTTTCATAATTCTGACCGTAACAGTTACATATCTGTATTCCAGTTTACGGACTGCTGCGAAACACACGTTCACCTTTACATATTTAAATGTGTGTACAGCACGAACGCATTCATTACACTTTCAAGTTATATGCGCAGATGTTGTAGGTCAACCGGGACTGCATTCACATTGGCCGGATGCCGGAACCACTATTCTATTGGTGTTCTCCCTCATTGATATGCATACCCATAGTACTTAGCTACATCAACATACACCTCACCACTTCACCTACACCACAGGCATCCATTCTCCTGCTGGGAAAAAGGCGGTACTACATATTACACATTCCCTATTGCCTACTGCTGTGGACTCTGGCTTCATTGTTAATCACTCCGAGGATATGCAGAACACCAAGGCATATAGTCCAGCCACATACAGGTCTTTGATTGTCAGGGTGTTCATGTAGTGATCTGGGTTTAGGCTTGTCCACCTGGTGAACGGAACTTCCCTGGCCGAGTTCAAATGTCAGACAAAGCATATGGACAGGGATTATCTCCCTATTTTGAAGTTTTACCTGTGTTTATAGACACAGGTATTTGGGCACCTGTCAGCAGCTTATTCTGTTGACATTTCATATTATGGGTGGGGTTGTTACAGTCCATACTCCACGGTGAGGGGTGTTCCCATTCACATTTGACTATTACCTGCATACAGTCATACAGGGATTATTATTTTGGACATGAAGTGACTACAGGTATGCAGTTGTACATTACACAAGTGTGAAGGGTTGTTACTGTAAATATGTATGGACCATACCTCTCAACCTCTTAGAGCACCAAACCTGCGCAAAACCTACACGATGGGGGTACAATTAGGGACACATTTTAATGATTGCTCTTACAGGCTTAGAACGTTGATAGAATACTAGGTTTTGCATTAGCATGACTTTTCTGCAGGTTGTGGAGTCTTACACTCACGATATTTCTCATTATTTAGTGACATCAATCCTCAGCTATTTACCACACTGGTGCAGATTGTCGGAGGCACACACCAACACTATGGGGCGAACCTGTGGTCATTCTTAGGGTTGCCACCTTTTCAAATGCCCTAAGTGGGACATGTTCTGTAGAGATGTCAGATTTTCCAGGACAAAACATACCTACAGCCGTGCATAGTACAGAACTTTAACCTTTTTTGTACATATAATAGCTTATTCTAGTAACATTTGAATTGCTTATGCTACTTCACATAACATATAGAAGTTTCATATATAAGATAACTGTTTTATGCGACTATTAAAGAAAATTAGGTAATAACTTTGTCCTAAACTCTCAGGACATTTGCTATGTCTTGATTTTTTTCACAGGACACAACTGCCTACAGAGGGACTGTTACTCGCAAAGTGGGACAGGTGGTGGCCCTAGTCATTCTGCAAATATCCGGACAGTTGAATGGTATGGCATGGACCTCTGTAATACGCTGTTGTGTTCTGGCACAGCAGTAGCTCAGCATTACAGACTGCAGTCGGAACGTGTTGACAGACAGTTGGGTTTCAGACTTCATACTCCAGACATTAATGCCAATGTGCAAATTGTTATTCTATCAAATGTCTATGTTTCTAAGAGCTATCTTTACAGATTGTCCCTGTTTTTGGACCTTTGTCTCGCTTATATTCATGGCTCTGTCCAGATATCTTGCTCACACAGGTTGACAGGTATGGTCGGTCACGACTGCACACAGTAAGTGTCCCTCACACTTGATCAGGGTTGACCTGTTTACGTCAGTGTCTTCCTCACCCTCATGCCATTTTCCACTTTGCAAATGTGTGCATTATATTCTCCCTCCTATTCGTGTCTGGACACGTGCGTCACGGGAAGGTATTTTATCCTGGGTGGTAGGTTACGCATGCCCACTTAGGGCTGGACAGTGTCATGGACCTCCACTGCACATTCTGATTTGTGTCCAGATATCTACTGGAGTGGACATCATGTCGTCATACCCATTCTACTATGTACACAAGTTGGTCATCCCATGAGGGATATCCCAAAATTGGACTAGATCAAAACAAGTTAGATAACAAAGATTTTTGTGGCTTCACAAAAATGTGCAGGGGGTTTTACATGCAGGGGATACATGGTCTGCAATCCTGACACTGCCTAGGGTGACAATACCTACTACATATTCGTAGGGGTAACTGTGTGTGGCTGTTTCTGCACCAAACCAGTGGACCAAGTACGGCTGGATTTGGTGGACATTCTGGTATTGTGGCAGGTCGTGTGTTCTGGAGGGTATGCTGGGTAGGCCATTATGCATCCAGGTGTGTTGCATTTGTTATGGCCAGTTCCATCAGGACCTATCTGTGGGTATGTGACGGTGACGTATCTATACATTTGTCTCGCATATTTCCATATTCATATGTTTGTGGGATTGTGTTCTACACTATGGCCTGTCTGCTTGTCTTGCAGCTGTTTCTACATGTGGTTGTGTTTCTTTCCACTTCACCCGCTGCCCCCTCGTACACCTCCGGTTCACCTATTCTGCATATGACACAGTATCGCCTTTGAGGAATTTACCATTAAACACCCACCCCTCACACGCAAATTCCTCACACCCCATAGAGCACTACTTTGGTTGTTGGCCCATGACATGGCCAGAGTTACACATTGACTACCCTACATGTGTCGGGTACCTTTATGGTTGTGTGGACTACCCTGCCATGTTTGCTTTCCACATGCTATACCTCAAGCACATAGGTACACGCCCATACTTCACTTTCCTTACTTGGTTGGTGTATCCAGGTACTACCTGTTCGACTGTGTCACATACACGTTCGGATTATACAGCTGCCTTCCGGATTTTGCCAGCCTGTTGTACTCATTGGTAGGATGGCACCTTTTCCTATGTCCCAGCTATTCCTTACACATGTCCGACTGTTGTGGACAATGCCTCCCCACAGTCAACGGTTGTGTTTCCACCTTTTCAATTGGCCACAGTGTGACATAGGGTTACCACCTGTCCCACTTTGCGAGGGACAGTCCCTCTTTGGGCAGTTGTGTCCTGACATGAAATTCTAAATATGGCAAATGTCCTGAGATTTTAGGACAAAATTATTTCTTATATTTTATGTGATAGTTGCATTAAACAGTTATTCTGTATCTGAAATACCTAAATGTTATGAGAAACAGAATAAGCAACTAAACTGCTACAAGAATACGCTTTTCTGTAGGCAAGACAGTTATGTTCTGTCCTTTGTACTGGCCGTGGGTATGTGTTGGCCTGTAAAATCTGATGTCTGTACCACACATGTCCCACTTTGGACATTTGAAAAGGTGGCAACCCTACTGTGACATTTGCGGTGAACACAGCATATTTTACAGGCCGACACATACCCACGGTCAGTTCGGCAGATAGAACTTACAATTCTTGCCTATATCTAAGCTTATTCTTGTAGCATTTCGGTATCTTATTCTGTTTGTTATGACATTTATGTAATATACATTCAGTGAAATATGTTTAATGCAACTATTGCATGACATCTACGGAAGAATTATGTCCTATATTCTCTGGACATTTGCCAGTTTTACATGTTTGTGTCAGGACATATCTGCCCACAGAGGGACTGTCGCTCGCAAAGTGGGACAGGTGGTAATCTCGGTCGACGGTATGGATCATACTGTTCCTTTCGGCCTACATGTGTCCGTATTGTTATGGCTGTTTATATGCTCCTTCTGTTTCGTTTACATGCGTATGCTATTTCCTATCAAATTTGGTATGTGAAATACGGACATACCTTTTGTATGTGACTATTACATGACTTGTGGGATATGATTCGACATACGGTCACTACATATATCTACATTTCTCCTTGTGTATTTTGTTATGGACACATCTGCACAGCTATGTTCCCTCCCTCACATTATGGGTCGGCTGGTGACCCTCTCCGTTGGACTGGACGTACCTACTGGCGGCGTGCTAACATATGATACGTTTCACTTCCACATGGTATAGCTATCAACACTACGTTGGACTACGGGCATACGGTTTTCATGTCATTTGTTCAAGGGTAGGGACCTGTTATTCCCTACCGTGCATTTGTGTTTGATTCTTCATTTTCTGTTCGCGGGGACTATACTTTGCATACGTTTCAGTATCCACGGACACTGATAGGTACGATTACTATTGCTGGCGGGATATAATATTCAGCAGTTTAGGTTGCTCCTCGGCAGCCGACATTTACACGCCTCCCTGCGCAACTTAGATATGCCCCTAGCACTTGCGCATGTTTCTTATGCACATGACTGTGGTGGCTGCACACCTTCATTAATATGCATTTGGCGCGACTACTCCATATATACGCCGCATGGCCGGTGCAAGCCTTACGCCGGCCTTGCGCAGAGCTTCATGAATCCGGGGGTATCTCTTTAATTGTATCTCCACATAAACATTAACTTAAGAAAATAATTTAAGCAGTGATGCAGCTTCATATTTTGCCACCATTACTTAGACACATTTGGAACCTGGTTATAATAATATGTAAGTACCTAATTTTATTACACAGTGTGAATGATACTGTGTTGCACTATTGTTTGTGAACAATAATGTATTGTTTATTTTTTCTCAGACTTGTGCAACTAGCTATTTGTAAATATATCATTGTGAATCAGTTAGCTGTGTGCTTATTACTGTGAAGCTTTTCTTCTTTGAAAACCACCCCAAACCCAGCTAGGCATCTGGTAACTAAAGCATAGATAAATAAATTGTTATCGGTTTGAAGAAGAATGGTAATCTGTTGGAGAGGGTTGTATTAGTGTAAGGTTGCACTGAAAGTAGGTTATTTAATAGTTATAATCTGTCTGTGACTACTAAAAAATAATCTTTGGAGGTTTTAGCACTCTCAGTGTATAACTGAGGTACAAAAATACTTAAAGTTGCACTCATTTTTCTCATGTTAATCATTAATTGCTTTCCAGCAGGTATCTGGATCTTTTTATTTTTCCTCCTGATCTAGCCAATATTGTATTGCATGATTCATTGTAAACAGTAGTGCATTGTGATTTTTTTCTTGGAATAGTCTCATTTGTGAAAGGCTGAGATGGGCTTTCTGAATATCTGTGCCTTAGAATAATCAGTAAGTGCAGGAGCTGTAGCTTTTATTCCATAGTGCTTGACAAATATTTTTTGGTGCCCATCAGACTACTTTGTTTAGGTACCTCAGTCTGCATCCCTTTCATCAGTTGTTTTCTAACAGAGACATTAATCTATTGTATAGTTTCATTTTCGTTCCAATGTCTCTGGAAGGTGCATATTTATTTAGAATATGCTGTAGGACACTTGTTAAAATCTTAGTTGCAGAATTTAGGTTGCAAGTGAATCAAATAAAATCTGGTTAATTATCTTCAGTTAATTTTTGATAAAGACTGATATTTTGATTTCTGACCCTTCTGATAAATACTTCAGGTGAAAGTATGACCAACAGGGATATGGACTTTTTTCCCTCATTTAGGTTCATAGGTTCATAGGTTCATACTAGGCTATCTGCCCTAGGGCATTTATAAGCCTAGCCAGAATGTGTTTGGCTTTCGCCACCCATTTAAAATTTATTTTGCTATGCCCTTTTTCGAGGTTAGTATACTGTGCCTCTGTCTAACAGTGACACAGAAGTGATACCCGGGGTAAACCTACGATCTCCCATCCACTCATCAAGATTCCTCTTGAAGAGAGTCAATGAGGGACGCTGCCTAACCTGGACTGGGATTTTATTCCAGAGTGAAGGGAGCCTCTGGGTTATGAATCTGTCCCTCCAGCATGTTCTATTTATTTCATTGCTGAGGTTCAAGTCTCTCGAGCGCGTAGCTCGATGGGATTTGGATTTTCTGAGGTGCAGCATGTCCATTAATTCCAGGTTGGACATGGCTTTATATGTCAGGCACAGATCGCCTCTGAACAGGTGGTATGCCACTGAGTAGAGCTGGAGTTTCTTTAACCGGGCAGCATATGGCATCTGTTTGAGCCCTTTGATCCTCTTGGTGAGGTACTTTTGGGGTCTTTCCAGTTGCTGCAGGTGTCTGGTAAGGTACATCCCTTGTACTCAATTATGGGCCTGATGAGGGATGAGTAAAGAGGCACGATGACCTCCCTGATCTAGATGTGAATCCCTTCATGATTAGGTGGGCTATATAAAATGTTTTTCTAACCACTTTGGTACGTGGTTGTCAAATGAGAGATTGCTATCAACTTGGGTCCCCAGGTCCTTAATTACTTCTTCTGTACTTAATGGATTACCACCTATGTGGTAATTTGTGGGCACTTTGTTTTGCCAAAGGGATGACTATACACTTTTTGGCATTTAGCTTGAGGCCATGGCTCTGGCACCAGTTGTCTGTTTCTATGAGGCCCTTTTGGAGGATGCCTGTGTCGGCTGGAGAGTCGATTATGGCGCCCAGTTTGCAGTCATCTGCGAACTTGGTCAGCCACAGTCATTCCATGTTGGCCTGTACCTCCGAGAAATATATACTGAACAAGAGAGGTCCCAGGACTGAGCCTTGTGGGACACCACTTGTAACTGGTTTGGAGTCTGACATGGCACCAGCAATTCTAACCATGTGGGTTCTGTCCTTGAGCCAGTTTGCAATCCATCTAGTGACATAGGGCTTTATATTTAAGCTGGTGAGCTTATCTATAATGCCCAAGTGGGGTATTTTGCCATCAATAACTGAGTGGAATTGAACCAGCAGAATCCTACCACTAGTCATAGTAAATATACAGATAGCAATTGCCCCTAAAGGTGTATGATACATGTGCAATGTTACCTTGGGAAATGGACAACACTTCTCAAACCAAAGATTGACTCTATGTAGCTATTTGTAATCACTGACCTCTAAAGATTTCACCCAGCTCAGAATGAGACAAGTGTCTTTTAGTAAATTCTTACTGGCAGTAATTGAAACTTGACTAGAATTATTTGGCACACATACACTCACACAATCTTTCATAGAATGGAGGTAGGTAATAGCTCTCTGGCAACAATGTCTTCCCTTTCATATTTATGGTATGCTGACACCAGTTAGCCAAAACTAACAAAAGAAGGACAAACCTCTTTGTTAATCCACAAAGCAAGCCAATCTTTAAATACTTAAAATAGCAGAAATTATCTCTGAGTACTCATCATTTCTTTGATATAAGCAACACAGTAAATATACTGATAAATGCATAAATAACATACCCATTTGTTAACCAGGTAGGCCCACTGGACAGACAGTCCCTTTTCAGGGCTTTCAGAGTTACTGTAGGGAAATGACAACTAAGGGAATCAAACCCTGTATCACAGGAATTATATCTCAAAATGTTCCTATGTGTTTCTGAACTGGAAATATTACCTGATGTGTGCTTGTCTTTGTTTCCAATGTTAAGAGTCCTATAAGAGTGTTATGGGAAGCTTTTGTTTTAGAAACCTCTGACTTCAGCTTGTGAAATTAACTAAAAGTGTGGCTTTAGGCATACCTTGCCAAATTTGCCCTCTTCATCTACATTGTATGTGATGATTGGCCTAATGAGAGAAGAGTAGAGGGAGACAATGACCTCTTTCTCCCTGGATGCAAAACCCTTAGTAATGAGATGTGCCACATAGAAGGACTTTCTGACCACAGTGACAATGTGGTGGTCAATAGAGAGGTTGCTGTCAACCTGTATTCCCAGATCTCTTATAATGCCTTCTATATTCAGTGGACTCCCATCAATGTGGTAATTCATGGGAACTGGGTTTTTCCCAAAGCTTAAGGCGATGGTTCTGACACCAGTCATTGGTCTCAGTAAGGACTTTCTGTAGGATGTCAACATCACTTGGGGAGTTAATAATAGCTCCCAACTTGCAATTGTCTGCAAACTTTGTCAGCCAGAGTCCCTTCATGTTGGCCTGGACTTCAGAGAAGTAGATACCAAACAGGAGAGGACCCAGGACCCTGTGAGACTCCACTCATGATGGGTCAGCAGTCTGACTTGGAGTCAGCTACTTTCACACTGTGGGTTCTATCTGTGAACCAGTTTGCAACCCACCTAGTGATACAGGGGTTGATACCAAGCTTAGTGAGTTTTTCTATGATTCCTGAATGGGGAATGGTATCAAAGGCCTTGGCCAGATCAAAGTAGGCAGTATGAACCATCTTGTTTTCATCCACATCTCTGATGACTGACTCAAAGAAGTTGAACAGGTTGAGCAGGAATGATCTACCCTTACAAAACCAAACTCTGTGGGATCCAGAGTTTGGAGATTCCCTATATCCTTGTTTATTAGATCCATGATGATGCATTCCACAGCGTTGCATATCAGACTCATCAGGCTAATGGAGTGATAGTTCCCAGGGTTTGTAGTCGCTCCTCCTTTGTGGAGAGGGATGACTGTAGCAGTGTGCCACTTGGTAGGGACAAAGCCAGAGGTGAGGCTGTGATTAAACAGGGCACACGGGTGAGGTGCCAGTTCACTTTGTAGTTCATGTAGAACACAGCCAGGAATATTGGCAGGTCCCATAGAAGCTGTATTCTTGGCCTTGGACAGTGCTGTTTTAACCTGTGCAGCAGTAATACTGGGTGCCTATCAGTCTACTGGTATTGTGAATGATCCTTTGCGGGGGGAGGAGTAAAGTTGGCACTGCTTCTGTCAGCCAGTATATTGGCAATATCTGTTGGCTCAGTATAGGAGGTACCATTGTGCAGCAGCTCAGAGCAAATCTGGGTATTGTCATGGAGATTCTTTACATAACTATAGAAGGCTTAGTGGTTGTCTTTGCTATCTGCTGCAATTCTGTTTTCATAGCTACCTTTAGAGAATTTGATGAGGGATCTCAACTTTTTGTTGCAGCTGATAAGGGAGTTTTTCCAGTCTTGGGACTTCACCTTATTTGGCAACAGTTTCCTCCTTCTGTTGTAGAGTTTGTTTTTGGCAGGGGACCACCAGACTGGCTTCCTTTTTTGGAGGAGAGCATCTTGGTTCTATTGGGTATGGCTAGAACCATGCATTCATGTACGTGTTTGTACAGTGTACTGGTGTATGATTCGGCGGTCATGCAACTGATCTCCATTTGCATGGGTGCAGTGAAGTTAGCCACCTCTGTTTTTAGGAGCACAAAGTTAGCTTTAGAGAAATCTTTCATGGTGGTTACCTTTGCAGGTGGGTGGGGGAGGGAGGGATGTGGATTTCCAAGGTGATTAGTTTGTTGTCAGATCTAACTAGGGAGGAGTTGACTATTGGTGTAGATCAACTGTTGCCCATGTTAATAATGACCAGGTCAAGGATGTTGCTACCTCTACTGGGGGTAAGAACAAGCTGGTCCAGGGCATTGGAATTAATGAATTCTAGGAAACGTTGGGCAAGTGCATTGGTACATGAATAGCTTTCCCAGTTAATGGAGGGGTTGTTGAAGTTGCCCAGTATGAGAGTGTTAGGTTGGACTCTAATATTCTCCAGGGTGCTTAGGAACATGGAGTGTGAATCTTGGGACATGGTTGGGGACCTATAGCAGGCTATGACCTGAATGGCTGTCTTACCCAATGTTAGCTACACCTAAAGTATCTCTGATATGTTATGTTGGGCAACCAGTCTGGAGGTGTGTACATCCTTTATGAATATGGAAACACCACTGCCTTTGGAGCTTCAGTCCAAGTACTGGAGCCGAAAGGTGTGGAATGAGTTATAGCCTGGTAGTGCAGGGGTGCTTTCTACTGCCTTGAACCAGGTCTCTGTTACAGCACAAATGTCAATGTTCTCCATTTTAAGGAGTGCTTCGGGTGAGTGCATTTTGAGATTTAGACTTCTAGCATTGAGCAGCATGACCCTCAGACTGCATTTGTTTGTAGCTGTTACGGTGGTAATTTGGTCTTTTGAACACCGCCTAAAAAGGCACTATAGGGATGGCAAGAGCTGACTGTTACTTTCTCCTTATTCATCCTAGTGAGTGGGACATCAGTGTGCCTCGCTATCGAGTCACCTATGACTAATGAGTTGGGCATGCTGTTTTGCCTTAGGGGCTTTGGTTGAGTGGCACACTGTTTAGGATAGTTATTTGTCTCATGATTAGTGTTGTGTTGTGGTGGTTGAATATGTTTCTGCCTTGGAGGTGTCTGCTGTTTGGGTAGATTTTTATTAAGAGCCTCCACGAAGGTGGGTGTGTGGTTTGTGTTTTTATATGAAGGCAGTGCTGATATGTGTTCTGGAGGGCTATGTGTTCCATGTGGTGTGGTGCAAGTGTTGACCTTCTCCTCTTGACCAGCTATTCCAGTCTTGGCTGGAGAGTGCATGGCCTCCAATTTGGATATATAAGTGCATCTTGCAAGTCTGAGTGTTGAGATGTAAGAGGAGAGGGTTGTCAGTGTACATGAGGCAGTTGCTACATTGCCTCAGGATGCTCAAATTCACCAGGTTAACTTGTCTTATTCTAGAAATGTATTCACTGGTACACAGGGAAACAAAACACAAAAGAAAAAAAAAGTGCTCCTAATATAGTACTGGCAACATACAGACCTAACCCCTGCAAACATATCTAACAAGTTGTCTGAAATTAGAAAAATGCTGTGCAAGAATTTCCATAAAAATACTGGGTAGAACTTTGTGAAGTATTTTTAAGAAGTGTCTAATTACAGTAAGCCTGGTTTGCCACATGACAGGCAGACTCAATATCTATTTAGTTAGGACAAGATGTGTTCATTAAAAGTTATGACAGACAAAATTTATATATGTAACTGCTGCACTATATTCGCATCATGGAGTGTATTAGCTGAATACCTACATGTGTTTCCCCCCAAAGAATATGTTCATAGATCATGTACAGCGCATGATATGGCAGTTTCATGCATTTATTAGTCACTTTTCATTATTAAATTGCTTTTGCTCCCCACTGCTCGCCTTCTCCTACAAATTCATAAGCCTCCTATTCTTCTCTTGCTGTTTCTATGTCTGTATGATTGACTTTCTTTTACTAACTTTCCCCAAACTAATTCTCTTTTAATATTTATCTTTATATATCCTTACAACCTTTTCTTCCTTCTAATATATATGATTTCCTTTATTGATTTATGTTTGTTTATCAGTGTAGTGCACTGATAACAATGAATCAATTTCTGATGCAGCCCAGGGTAATAGAGTCATAATAATACAGATGTAAACATGCTGGGCTATATACAACATATTCAAACATAATGTAAAGCCTTGCTGGCTGCACAGTTCTGAAAAGGTTGAAGTGAAGGCAAAAAGGACTGTGATGATGATTGGCGAAAGAAAGAAAGAGTGGTTGTGTGTTGTGGTGTGCCTGGTTTGAGTTTGTACCTGAGCAGCAGACTACATGAGCTACAACACACTTGAAAGTGTTTGGAACTCATATATATATAAAATATCTGTATATATATATATATATATATATATATATATATATATATATATATATATATATATATATAAGATATGTATGTGTAGGTATATCTAGTTATCTATAAGTAGATATGGATGGCTAGATTACACTCATATACCAAAACAAGACAGCAGAGGAACTTTTTCAATAAAATTCAAAAATTCTAATTCAAAGTAGCACTTTACTATTTGTGATGAAAATTCTTCCATAGGACAGGAAAAAATAATACACAAATTCTGCAGTCTGTCATACCACCTTAGATTTAGCCCTAAAATAAATTCAAACATCTTTGTCCTGACTGTATGCTTCACCAGAATATTTCCATGTTGTCTCAGGCTTTTTCAAGATATCTCTTCCCTTCAACAGAACACCTCTGGCACACCTTCCATAGCTGCTTTTCTGGACATAAAACTTTGGAAGACATATTGTTTGTCATTGCATAGTGATTAGTATTCTGATTTCCAGGCAAAAGCCCTCTTTGTACCTTGCTGTTCCCTCCTTTAGTTGTTCAACGTAAACCTCGCTACAGGATATGTTCCTGAGTCATGACACATGTGGTGGTGATGTCATGGTGCATGTGGTACTGATGCCCCTCCATATGAGTGGCTCCACTGTTAACCCAGGAAACAACAGACCCACTAGCCTTACTAGTCTTGTCTGTAAAGCCATGCAATGAATCATCAATATCTTCATAAACCATTGCTTTAAAAATTTGATCAGGCTCAACCTACAAAAAAATTCAGATTTGTTAAGGGCAAGTTGAGCCTGCTAGATCGTGTGTGGTTCTTTGAAAAGGTCATGCAGGTGGTCGATATCAGTCATGCTGTTCATGCTAAGTACCTGGCACTGGTAAAGGTAATGACTCCATATCACATAATGAGATTATTAATAAACTAATGTCCTGAAATACTGTCCCTATGTGGTAAGATGGACTGCAAACTGGCTAAAGAACAGAATACAAGTTGTCAGGATTGGTGATGCCTCCTCAGTCCAGAAATATATGACTTGTGGCATTTCCCATGGTTCCATACTAGGTCCCCTTCCTTATTGCATTTATTTCTCTGACCTAAACACTGAAAACAAGGATCAATGGCTAAGTTCACTGATGGTTGTAGCCTGATAATGGCTGTTAAATTAACCAGTGATACTAATACCCTTCAAATGGAACTAACATAGGTTCATAGGTGTGTACTAGGCTAATGGCCCTTGAGCCTTTACAAGCCTAGCCCACAGAAGTGCCCTGGCATATTTCCGCCCGACTTTAGTTCCTAGTGCCTCTATCAAGCAGAGCTATTGGAGTGATCCCCGGGGTGAACTTTCTATTTCCCATCCACTCATCAAAATTTCTCTTGAAGAGGGCCAGTGAGGTGCTCTGCTTGACATGTATGGGAAGTCTATTCCAGAGCATGGGCAGTCTCTGTGTGAGGAACCTGTCCATCCAGCCATGTTCTGTTAATTGTGGTAATGAGGCTGAGGTCTCTGGAACATGTGGTGTGGAGGGATTGGGATTTCTTTAGATGGAGTATTTCTAACAGAGCTGGGTCAGATATGGCTTTGTAAGTCAAGCAGAGATTGGCTCTTATTAGATGATATGAGACAGAGAATAGCTGGATTTTTTTTTTGAGTCTGTCCATGTAGGAGATGTGTTTAAGGCCTAGGATCCTGTTTGTGAGGTACTTTTGTGGCCTTTCCGGCTGTTGCATGTGTCTAGTGAGGTACATGCCAAATGGGGCATTATACTCAATGATTGGCCTAATGAGGGAAGAGTAGAGAGAGATGATGACCTCTTTCTTCCTGGATGCAAAACCCTTAGTAATGAGATGTGCCACATAGAAGAACCTTCTGACCACAGTGGCAATGTGGTGGTCGAAGGAGAGGTTGCTATCAACCTGTGTCCCCCAGATCTCTTATAATGCCTTCAGTATTCAGTGGGCTCCCATCGATGTGGTAATTAGTGAGAACTTAGTTTTTCCCAAAGGGGATGATTATGCATTTTTTGGCAATAAGCTTAAGGCCATGGTTTTGACACCACTCATTGGTCTAAGTAAGGCCTCTCTGTAGGATGTCTACATCACTTGGTGAGCTAATAATGGCTCCCAGCTTGCAGTTGTCTGCGAAGTTGGTCAGACAAAGTCCCTCCATGTTGGCCTGGACTTCTGAGAAGTAGATGCCAAACAGGAGTGGACCCAGGACTGATCCTTGTGGGACTGCACTCATGACTGGTCAGCAGTCTGAATTGGAGTCCACTACTTTTCACACTGTGGGTTCTATCTGTGAGCAAATTTGCAACCCACCTAGTGATATAGGGTTTGATGCCTAGTTTGGTGAGTTTATTAATAATTCCTGAGAGCGGAATGGTATCAAAGGCCTTGGCCAAATCGAGGTAGGCTATATGAACTGCTTTGCCCTCATCCACAGCTCTGGTGACTGACTCAAAGAAATCAACCAGGTTGAGCAGGCATGATCTACATGTATTAACTCTTGATGCACCAAAAACTATAGTCAGAAAATCCTTCTATATCTCACATGAGATACATGCTGAAGGGTGCTTTATATTCTATAACAGGTCTAACTAGGGCAGAGTGCAGAGGAACAATCATGTCACTGGTTTTATGGAGACGCCCTTTGTGAATAATTGTGCAGATGAAATGACTGATGGTGCACGGATATGTCAGGGTGTCATTCTATTTCACTATGATGTTAATGACCAGTTACAGAAACAGTTTTGGGGATACCATACACTATCTGGGTAACATGGAGAACATGATGACATTTTACATGAATATTACAAGTAGTTAGAGACCAGTATGAAAAAGTAATTGCTCAGACTTCTGGTAGTGCATCTACCATGAGAGGAGAATAACATGGAGTCCAGGCAAACATAATGCAGGAATTTAAATATGCTTACTGTATGCTTATTCTCTGCACTGCGATGCACATCAACATAACCTGGTGATGCAAGAGTTACATCACAAAATTAAGATATAAGACAATATATTTTAAATCCTGGTAAGCTCCATCCTTTTTTTTGTGATCAGTTCAGTGACACGCAGCTCTGAATAATATAATACACTGTCGCCATTAGTGTCTGGAACATGGTGAAATCTCAATATCTGGGCTTCAAATATGAAAACTTCGACTTATTGAGTGTTTTAGTAATTTGAAATGGTCTCCTATATCCTGAAGCAACAACTCTAGCGTAATGTGAATGCCTGAAGATGCATGAAGATGAGTTACACTCTGTTTACCTGGGTTTAACACCTATCAGTTGGTCAGACCCACTGCTGTGGGAAAGGGTGTATCCACAAGCATATTCATTCACAGCCTCAGTATAGCAAGTCTAATTCAGCATAACATTTACATTGAACTAGTGGATGTTCTAATTTCAATTAGGTAGTCCAATTACTTTAATGTTGTTAATTATAGAACCTCTTCTATGTCTCCCATTAGCTACAGCACCAACCTGAACCAACATGAGTCCTTAACTACAGAATCCAAAACAAACATCCTGGGTTCAACTACCCATCCATCAACTGGCATGTCTACACCACAACAAGCAAATGCATACAGTGGTTTTTAAAACTGTTAACAACAACTCTCCTACTAAGGGCTTAAAGGTCATGTGGAAAGTGGTGAAATGAAATGCAGCATTAGGATTGCATTCTACCTTTGCAGAGATGTTTGTTGGTGTTTAGTGGTTGTTCCAGTACTAGTTTCACATAAAAGAGTAATTTATGTGAAACTAGAACTTAAAAGGAACACACAGTTACAGCCAGTGCTCTCCACCTTCCTCCTGCGTGGACGTGATGGACATAACTTAGTGACACTGAGGCAATGTGGAAGTTTTGGGTCTTAGCGTCCGCATATTATACCTGCATTTCATTAAATGAAAAAGTAATACAAATGTTATCATACCCGTTCCTCTACCTTTTAGGGATACATATTCTTTTAGTACTGGATATGCGTATATCTTTTTTATTTTATTATTACTTTTTTTTTTTACTTGTGCCCATTGCTGTTAAGGGGCTCCCCCTGGAAGCACAAATTAAGCATTAGAAACATAAAGCCAGAAAGTCAAACACAGGACACACAGGCAACACTAATGCTTAATGAATAAAATTATATTCAGTATATATTAGCCTTGTATAAATGTCCAGTCTTTGACTTTGAATTTCTTAAATTTAATATGTTAGGACCTTAGGATGAACGACGACCTGCGGTAGTGGTGCTCCGGTAGCGTTGTCACCTCAAAGCAAGATGTTGTCCCGTTCGATTCTCAGCTAGAGCGTCTTCTGTGTGGAGGCATGCGTGAATGGGCATGCCTTCATTGAAGGTTGTGCATCAGGGCTGGTAACTCGACATGTAAAAATCCACTACCAAACATTAGCGGACCGGAGTTCCGCTGTGGCGACCCCTAACCGGGATAAGCCGAAAGACACAACAACAACCTTAGGATGAACGACAATGGAAGCACACGTACCTCACATCATTACAGTACTAGCCATGATGGGGTTCAGGCACCTAGGCAGCGAGACATTTCCCCTGTGGTACATTTGACTGGGGACAAATGGCTGAAATTACATTCAGCTGCAGAGAAATATGGCTGTTTGCAAATTCCCTGTGGGCAAAGAGAAGAATGTGTTGCCATACATACAACTTCAATAACCAAATGCACAGGGGGAAAACAATATCCATGGTCCCCAAGGGAACATGAGACAGCAGGTAATATGGCAGGCATAAGCAGCAGGTAGGCCAGAGGGTATGTCTGTGGCAGTAAAAATGCAGTGCACAATGGGCAGTGCCTTTATAATCAGTGTGTGTGGACCACTACCTTCTTCACAGTGTCTAGGGAACATTACCTAAAATGCATACTGGAGCATAAATGTGACTACAGAACCAGGCAGGATTTTTGCACGCTGTAGCACACTTCTACATGACTTAGTCACACAAGTATGTACTGTACACTAAGCACAACAATCATTACTTCTTCTGCCTCCATGCATTTGGTTATTAAAGCTGTGGGCATGGCAGTATGTGCTTCTCTTTACCCACAGGGAATTTACAAACAGCCATATTTCTCTGCAGCTGAATGTCACTTCAGCCATGTGTCCCCAGCCAAAATGTATCACAGGGAAATGTCTCACTGCCTAGGCACCTGAACCCACCATGATGATATAGGTGGAAGCAGGTTTGATGACAGTCTTATCTAATAATAGAATTTTATGAAAGAAATACTGTTTCTAATTCTTATGGTATAAATGATATACTACTCTGCAATGAGTCTATGATCAATGACTTTGGCACCTAGGTTGATGGCTCCCTCTCCTTTAGTCACCATGTAGAAACTGTAGTCAGACAATCCTTTTACACCGCACAAGATATCACATATCTTTAGTGTTTTTTTAAGTTAAACCTGACATCGGCAATCATATGAGGGCAGCACCAAAGCAGCAGTTTACCCAGGTAAGAATTTGTATGCACATAATCTTTATATCTCCTTGAACTTGTTTTTACTAATATAGTACAAGTCTGTTTCACCCAACAATTAATGTTAGGAAATCTTTCTATGTAGTCCAACTAATTACTAAATGTTTATGCTCCAGACCCAAAGAAGTTATCGTGTTCCTTTACTCCTTCCTAATTAGGTTCATGATAGAATATATGCCCCTTTTGCATTCATCTATCCAAACATATTCCCCAGTCTGAAGTACCACATTTTCTAACATCCATGTCAAATTTTTCTCCTGGACTGTCTTCTCAGGCTCCTGTAGATAGCTGGAGAAAGTATTAGGAATTGCAGTAGCTAGGTTCCAAATGTTCTACTGAACTGACTGCTTAGTACAACTGTTTTCCATCATAAAAACATACAATGGTGATGTTCTTTAAAGGCAACTTCAGTGTTGTTTCTAATAAAACAAGCAGAGCTGAAAGGATACATGTGCATTTGTAAGTGAAATGGCCAATATCAGGTCAAACTGAGACAATTGCAGAAGAATGCCTACAGAGGACATTCTGGCAAAATGTAGACAAGTGCCATCAAGTTGCCAGGCAATAAACCAGACGTTATCTACTGCTGTCAATGAAGTTTGTGATGTGATAAAACAACATCAACAAATTGGACATCTTTATGTATCTCTGTGAAGATAGGTGAAGGCTGCCAGCCTAGCGAGATAGAATTTTGTAGATAATTCTGTCATTTGTAAATATTAATGTAAGCCACAGGCTTGTTCTCTTAAATGTGAAAAGACTGTATTGGATGTTGAAATGAAATAAATGTAACAAGAGTGCACTCTGCTGTAAGAAAGCTGATAAGTCAAGCGTTGTGAAATTCTTTGATCTAAAACTCAGTGCCGAGATGTCTAGAAGAAGGAATTCTGGCTATTGTTTTGAGACCAGAGTTAATTATTAGAATTTGCATGTATAATTTATTTTATTGCTCTGGCTACCTGACCAACTGCAAGTTCAAAAGGACCATTAACCTCTGAGTTTCTGTTAGCCTGGGAACCAGAAAGAAATGATGTGATCTGAACTGAATCGTTGGTACTGTGTTATCAATTAAAGGACAGAAAGAATGAGAGCATTTTAACATTTGTCTTAAGAACATCCAACTCACCAGCACTCTGCCTGTGTTCTATATGTAAGTTTATTTTAGAACTGTGTTTTCTCTTGGATATTGCTAGGAACTAGGAAGATTAGAATATTTTTTTCTGTATTGATGTCAGAACTTTTCTACTGTATTATTTTAAGTATTTCTCTGTGATCTCTGAACTCTTGACTAACACTGTGTAGAAGAAGTATTGTCTTGTGTTTTTATAATTTATTATTAAATATTTTTAAACCCTTCAACTGTGGCTGTTTTGTGTAGAGATAATTTAAGTTCTAAGAGTACATTGCATGTATATAGTGATACTGGCCAAGCCACTCCAATAAGCCTTGACTGTTCAGTTGCACTTACCATTTGGATAATAATATTGCACAGTAATAATTGGACACCCTTTGTTAAGGGCCTTTTTAGTAGCTGATAAATATTAGTGGGTGGTGGCAAGTGGTACTACCGTATAGTCTGGGTAAAAGGGGCACAGCTGGAGAACCTGTGCCAGCCTTCCCCAGGAGTGTCTGTGTGGTTGTATATAACTCTTATCTGAAAGTATGTGTGTGTGTCAGCAACTTGGGCAGGGACACGAAGCACTGGTTGGACAGAGGGGGTGCTGGAGGTTTTAGCTTATCCACTAGGCTGAGATCTGGACCCTATAGCTGTGCCAGGGAGTCTTATTGGGGACCTGGAGAGAAAGGGAGAAATCAGCCCCAGACTGACTGTGATCTCTGTGTGCTCTTAAGGGAAATTGTACTTTACTGTGTGTATATTTATTATTCTTTCCCTATATGAACGCTCCTCACTGATGTTAGTGGTGAGGATTGAGGCTCCTTGATTGCTGGGCCAGTGCACAGGTGTCACCTTATCTGCTACTTAATGAGGACTTATCACAATATACAACACAGTTCCATGAAAAACTCTTCACATAAACTGGGAGACTTATAGAAACCACAATTCACTTACTCAGAAGTTTTAGGACTTTGTCAGCACAAGGACCATGGAGCCACTAGTTAGCTCATCGAACTAGAGGAACAAGCATCCTAGACCTGGTACTCATGAACATGGGGGGGTAGTGCTCTGTCCCATGCATTAACTCCTCCCTAATTGATCTGACTACAGAATGATCTCCTTTAGTATTAAAAACTAACATAGAACACCCATCAAATGCCAACGCTGTTAAGAACTTTGATAAGGCCAATTTCCTCACATTAAGTGACAGCTTATTTAACTTCCAAACCAATCCAAACCCAGAATACATTGAGGCTTACTCTGTGCTGTACACAAAAGCACTATACAACCACATTCTTAGCTGAATAGAGGAGGCAGCACCTGTCTGAGTCTAATCTATAATTACTGGCAAAAATAAACCACCCTGATGGACCCCTAGCATAAATAGGCTATTCAACAAAAGAAAAAAATCATCCTCTCCAAATCCAAGAAGGAACAGACAAAGCAGTGCAAAAACACTCACCAGTCTAAACAAACAAATTAGAGAGCTGCTCAAATCTGCCAAAGCAAACTATGAGGCAAAGATAGCCTGCCAGGTGAAACATAACCATAAGGCTTTTTTTATTATGTTTGTAACCTTAGAGGAAATGCTCAACAAAATGCTGATTTAATCTTGAACAACAACACTTACACACAGCCCGAAACTACAGAAAACCTGCTGGTTGAGAAGTTCATTTTAAACTTTTCCCCCATCACCTCCTACCATACTCAAATAAATACCTGTAACCATCCTCCACTGGCCATTACAAAGGAACAGGTCCTTACTATGCTCACTAAAGCCAAAAACACATCCACCATGGGTCCTAACAGTGTTACAGAATGCTTCATAAACAGCTTGAAACATAATCTATCAGGTTCACTAGAAACCCTTTTTAACCACAGCCTCTGGACAGGCTTTGTCCCAGAGGTATGGAGGTCTGCAACAGTCATCCCTCTGTACAAGGGGGGGCCATCAACTGACCTAGGGAACTACAGACCCATGCCATGTAGAGAATTATCATGGACCCAATCAATAATGACATAGGAAATCTCCAAATACTGGACAATACTCAGTTTGGCTTTGTTAGAGGGAAGTTTTGCCTGCTCAGTCTGTGGACTTCTTCAAGAAAGTCACCAGGGACATGGATGAGGGTAAAACTGTACATATCGCTTATCTAGACCTAGCCAAAGCTTTTGACACAATCTACCACTCAGGATCATAGGAATGTCTCACAGGACTCAGTGTTGGGACCCCTCCTGTTTGGTATATACTTCTTTGAATTAAAGGCCACTGTTGGGGGCCTTTGGTACACCAAGTTTGCTGATGACTGTAAGCCAGGAGCAAACACTGAATCCTCAAATGATGTTGACATCCTACAAACAGGCCTAAAAATGAAAAACAACTGGTGCCAAAACCATGGCCGGAGACTAAATGCTAAATAATACGTAATCACTCCCTTCAGTAAACCAGATATCCCATGCAAAGTATAATATTGGTAACACATCCCTAAAAGTAGACCCATTGGTGAGGGACCTAGGAACATAGGTAGATAGTAGCCTAAACTTTGACTACCAAGTAGCTAAGGTAGTGAGGAAATCCTTTAGTGTGGCTCAACTTATAAGTAAAGGCATGGCATCAAGATCAAAGGAGGTCATAGTGCCATTGTACTCGGCCCTCATTAGGCCCATAATTGAGTACAATGCTCCATTCTGCATGTAGCTAATCAGGCACTTACACAAATTGGAGTGGCCCTAGAGGTTTCTCACACCAAAAAAAAAAAAAAAAACAAATATAAGGCATGACACATATCTTATGCAGACTGACTAAAGGCCCTATCCCTGTACTTTGTCGCATATTGTTTATTGACAGAAGTGACTTATGCCTAACCTACAAGGCATTTTCTGATCAGTACTGATGAAAATGTTACATATTCACAAGAAAAATTATATGAGGGTTGCGTGTTTCATGGACTTGAACCTTATTTATGACTCTAACAGAACTTGCTGGAGAGACAGATTTGTACCCCAAAGGCTACCTCATCTATGGAATAAACTTCTCATCTTCATAAAACAAAGCCTGTCCTTCACTCTGTTCAAAAAGAATTTGGATAAATGGATGGGGAACTGTAAATTCACTCCTGGCGTACTGCCCATTTCCTTTATGGAGAGAGAGGCAGTCTGTAAAATAACTCCATGCTCCAAAACCCAAAGACCTATTACCATGATATTGCTCCATTCCATATCTGGGAATTAAAATATAATATTGTCATATCCTGGGTATTATTGGCTAAGCTTGTAAAGGTTCTTGTGCCATCAGCCTAGTAATCACCTTGGAACTTTGGAAAAACAGTTCAAATCTTTTTATTCCTAGCCAGGTTTGGTAGCACAGTGAGATAAAGCCCTGACTGTGGAACTGAAGACCCAAATTTGATTAGCAACTCTGGTTCCTGAAGGAGCTGGCATTGAGGATGGGAGTGAATTGCAGTTTTCAGATCCCCCATCTAGAAGGGAGAACTTAGGGTTTTAATTATGGAACATAAGCCTGAAGCTGATCTGCCATGTGCTTAACACATAGCTAACAGATAGTCTGGAAGCATGCTCTTTGCAGTAGGTGGTCATAATGGAGATTGGAGAACTGCCATGAGGGAAATGTGCTCCACTGTGGGAAGGGTAGGCTGCTGCAGGACACAAGCAACTGGTCTGCTTTCTATCAGACAACTCTCACTGTAAAGAAACAGATGGGCTAGTTGAGGTCTCCATCAGGAAAGAATGGTTGCAGGTCTCTTGCACATTCTGGGGATATGTGACTCTTACTTCACGGAATGAATGGCTCAGTTTGATGAAGGTAGAGAACCATCAGATCAGTCCTCAAGAGGAAACAAAAAGTCATGTTATTCTTAAAATTCAGAACTGAACCTGAAGTACTGCATCATTAAGAAGACTGCAGATAAACAAGCAGTGGTGTCTGGATGTTAACATTTTTGCTTGACAGTTCACTGACCAATGAGTTTTCAGAAATGTTAGCTCTGTTGTTTATAGTGGCCACTACATCAGTGTCACCTGTTGAAGCTGAAAAACGTTTCTCAAAACTGAAGACAATTAAAATATTTTTTTATAGTACCATTGGCCAGGAAAGAATGAAAACATTATCTGTGATTTCTGTAGAAAAAGCTGATAAGGAATATAACAAACTTCAATCAAAGAGCTGTTGCTTTTGTTTGGACAAAACAAGGAAGGAGAAAAATAAAAAAATGGTCAAAAAGACTTAGCACAACCACACAATAAATCAGAGTGTTTTCGTTCTTTAATGATATGAACTTTATCTTCTGACTGAGCATTTTTTTGATTTGTTAAAATGAAAAAAAATTTCCCAAAGGATAAGAGAACAGAATTTCTTAGTTAGTATTAGATTAGAAACACTTATTTGGTGCCAGAGCACTGCAGATATTTCTTGAAATTCTTTCCTCAGGAAACTTGAAGCAGTACCTTTGCACTGTGTCCAGAAAAAGAGATTCCAAATTAAATAAGAAATGGAGTTTCTTTGACTTTTCAGACTACATCTGTTAGCCAGCTTGGGTACAGCAGAATAAGAAGTCTTATTTGCTGCACATCACAAAGGTAAGTTGAAGTGGGAATAATAAAGTATAGGGTGCAGGGGTTAACGCCTTACTTTAGTTTTCGTGAGCTGGCATTCAAAACTGGCTTACCTGATAGAAGAATGTAGATGTGTTGTTTGCATCATGTGTACTAAGTTAAGTAGTTTTGTGCAGTCAGAGCTATTTAGTTTTAAAGTTTTGTGCAGTCAGAGCTATTTAGTTTTATGTTTAGAGGTGATAGATTTAATGTTTTTATATTGGAGGATACTTATCCACCTCATATATTTGAAAGGAACTCTTTTTCCAACTAGCTCTAGCATGTATTCTTAAGAAGACGTCTGCTGGAAGACTGATTAGTATGTGCAGAGGTGTGCGACCAGTTATTTATATAAAATTGTAACCATAGTGAAAGCAGACCCTGTTTAATTCCAGTTAGCTCCACCTGTGCCTGGTTATTTCCTGTAGCCCCCCTGAAGTCAACAGCCATCACTGTATGCTGTTGGTTAACAACTAAGCTCATATATATATATATATATAAAATAATAATAATAATAATAATAATAATAATAATAAAAATAATAATAATAATTCAAGCAATACAGCTCAAGTAACTGTAAGTCCCTTTGGACACAATTCCAAAGGGACTACTTCAAGTTTCCTGAGGAGAGAATTACAATAATTGAAATAATTTCAATATTTGAAAAAGTAAAGTGGAATTGGACACTTAAAATACTGAAGAATGTCATTTGTCTCATCTACAACACTACATCTACAGTCAGTTTCAGCTGAACAAATCTATCATCTGTTTTTCATTTTTTGACACTTTGTATTTACATATTTATAAAAATAAAAGGCAAGGATAGTCCCAAACCACATTATTTTGGTCTTTTTATTGCTGAGATTGAGCTGCATATGATAGAATTATGGTTCAAAGCTTTGTGGAGTGCCTTGAAAACTTGTTATTACAGTATTAATTTTATCATCAGCAGCATCATAGAAGACTATATCATTGGCATAATAGATGTTGCTTGCTATTTTTAGGTCTATAGGTTGAGAATTGTTTAGGCTGAAAAGGGTTGTGGTGAGAACTAAGCCTTTGGGGAACATCTGTGGTGAATGAGGTGGTGAAAAGTTACATTTGGTAAAAAAAAAAAAAATTCTACTTGAGAGGAAGCTGAAGAACCAATCTAGGATGGAGGGCCCAAGGCTTAAGTATGGAAATGAAGTCAATCACAGGTTATAGTTCACTGAGTCAAAAGCTTTAGACAAGTCAATAAGTAGGGCAGCTGGTGGAAGCTGTTCATGGTTTCCAAGTTAGAATTATATTAATAAGTGATTTCAACTACCCTGACATTAACTGGGAAAACTACTCGTGTACCAACACCTTTGCCCAACTGTTCTTGGAATTCATAAATTCCAATGCCCTGGATCAATTAATCCTTAGTCCCACCTGGGACTCCAATATCCTAGACCTGGTCATTACCAACATGGGAAATCGATGCTCCACACCTATGGTCACCCCCTCGTTGTTCAGGTCTGACCATAAGCTAATCACCCTGGACATCCACATCCCCCCACCCCCCCAGTAAAAAAAACTCCCTTTAAAAACTTCTCCAAAGCCAACTTCATGCTACTCAAGTCAGAAATGACAAACTTCATGACACCCATGCAGACAGGAACTGAAAGTTCGACTGTTGAATCTTACACTAAGGCACTGTACGAGCACATCCACTCGTGCATGAATCGTGCAATCCCCAATAGAACCAAGAAGCTCTCCTCCAAAAAAAGAAGCCAATCTGATGGTCCCTTTCCATAAACAAACTTTACAACAAAAGGAAGAAACTCTTGCAGAAAAGAGGAAAATCCCAGGATGCAAAAAACTCCCTTACCAGCCTCAGTAAGAAGCTGAGATCCCTCATAAAATCCTCCAAAGCTAGTTACGAAAATAAAATTTCCAAAGATTCCAAAGACAACCACAAGGCATTCTATATCTATGTCAAGAATCTAAATAGGAATGCTCAGATCTGCTCTGAGCTACAACAGAATGGCATTAAATATACTGATCCCAAGGATATTGCCAATATCCTGGCAGATCGATTCAGTGCAAACTTCACCCCCCTCTCATCCCCTAAAGGGCCCATCTCAATTCCGAAAGATTGTCAAATTCCAGTAATAATGACCACACAGGTAAAAAAATGCACTCTCTAAAGTTAAGAATACAGCATCCATGGGGCCAGACGACATCCCAGGCTGTGTACTACATGAACTACAAAATGAACTGGCACCTCACCTAAGTGTCATGTTTAATCATAGCCTCACCTCAGGCTTCGTACCCACTGAGTAGCGCACATCTACAGCTATCCCACTCCACAAGGGGGATCCATCTTGGATCCTGGGAACTACTGCCCCATCAGTCTGACGAGCCTGATCTGCAAGGCCATGGAACGTATTATCATGGAACTTATAAACAAAGATACTGGCAACCTTCAAACACTGGACCCCACTCAGTTTGGGTTCGTGAAGGGCCGAACTTGTCTCCTGAACCTGATTGACATCTTCAAATTAGTCTCCAGATCCGTGGACAAGGGTAAGGTGGTCCACACAGCCTATCTGGACCTTGCCATGGCCTTCAACACCATCACCCACTCTGGAATCATAGATAAACTTACTAAGCTGGGCATTAATCCCTACATCACTCGATGGGTTGCCAACTGGCTTACTGACAGAGCCCACACTGTAAAAGTAGCCGACTCCAAATCCAGCTCCAGACAAGTGACAAGTGGAGTACCTCAGGGTTCAGTCCTGGGACCGCTCTTGTTTGGCGCCTACTTCTCTGAAGTACAGACCAACACTAAGGGACTCTGGCTAAACAAAGTTCGCAGATGACTGCAAACTGGGAGCCATTATTGAATCCCCAAATGATGTGGATATTCTACAAAAGGGCCTTACAGAAACAGATGCTTGGTGCCAGAGCCATGGGCTCAAGCTCAATGCCAAGAAATGTATAGTTATCCCCTTTGGGAAAAAACATGTACCGGTGAATTGCCACATAGGTGGCAGCACACTAAACACCAAAAGTGTGATAAGAGACTTAGAGACACAGGTGGACAGTGGTCTCACCTTTAATAACCACATTGCCACAACAGTCAGGAAATCCTTCTATATGGCACACCTCATCACTAAGGGCTTTTCATCCAGAAAAAAGGAGGTCATTGTCCCACTGTACTCATCCTCATTAGACCCATTATAGAATACAACTTCCTGTTTGGTATGTACCTCTCAAGACATCTGCAACAACTGGAAAGGCCACAGAAATACCTCACTAAAAGAATCACAGGCCTAAAGCAGATGCCCTATGCTGACCATCTAAAAGAAAACTCCACCTATACTCTGTCGCATATCGTCTACTCAGAGGCGATCTCTGCTTAACATACAAGGCCATGTCAAACACAGAGCTGTTGGACATGCTACACTTAAAGAAATCCCAATCTCTGAGAGACACACGCTCCAGGGATCTAAACCTTGTCATCACAATGAACAAAACATGCTGGAGGGATTGGTTCCTGACTCAGAGACTCCCCAGACTCTGGAATAGACTGCCCATACATGTCAAGCAGAGTGCCTCTTTACCCTCTTCAAAAGGAACCTTGATGATTGGATGTGAGATAGGAAATTGACCTCGGGATCATGTCAGTCACCCTGCTAGACAGGGGTCCAGGGAAGTAAATACTGTGGGAAGAAATAGCCAGGGAATTGCTATGGCTAGGCTTGTATAGGCCCTAGAGTTGATAGCCTAGTACCAACCTATGAGTAAAAATTGGTTTGTATGCTTATGCATCTAATGAAACTGTGAAACATTGATGTAAAAAAGAGGATAGTTGGTTGTAAATTACAGCAATGCACCAATATATGGAAGAAAATGGGGTCAGGTGCCTGGGCAGCAAGACATTTCCCTGTGGTACATTTGACTGGGGTCATATGGCTGAAGTGACATTCAACTGCAGAGAAAGATAGCTGTTTGCAAATTCCCTGTGGGCAAAGAGAAGCAACACTGCCATGCTCACAGCTTTAATAACCAACTGCATGGCAGCAGAAGAAGTAATGAGTGCTCAGTGTACAGTACATATTTATGTAACTACAACATGTAGAAGTGGGCTACAGCACGGAGGAAATCCTGCAGGCTACTGTAGTCACATTTATGCTCCAGTATGCATTTTAGGTAATGTTCCCTAGACACTGTGAAGGGAGTAGTGGTCCACACACTCCAATTATAAAGGCACTTCCCATTGTGCACTGCATTTTTACTGCCACTGACATGCACTCTGGCCAGCCTGCTGCTGATGCCTGCCATATTGCCTGCTGTCTCATGTTCACTTGGGGACCATGGACATTGTTTCCCCCCTGTGGATTTGGTTATTGAGGTTGTGTGTGTGGCAACATATTCTCTTTGCCCACAGGGAGTTTGCAAACAGCCATATTTCTCTGCAGCTGAATGTCATTTCAGCCACGTGTCCCTAGTCAAATGTATCACAGGGAAATGTCTCACTGCCTAGGTACCTGAACCCGAAGAAAATAGATCTGAAGTCAGCAGTGCTGGCTGGTTTGGCACATTTGGGAATGGGGGTGGGGGCTAATGCTTTTTTCTAAAAGTCTTTTAATTTGCTGCATACGTGATAGGGTAAATCAGTGCCACGTATACTGACAGATTAGATTACCATATTTTTTTAAGAAACTAGGTAAAGAGATGATCAGATCTGCAAAATCCATGGTTGAGTATTGATTGTATTAGGGTGTTAGTTTCTTTTTATGCTATCTTTTTAGATAATAGAAGGGAATGGTGGATGTAGGGAGTGATGTAGTTGAAGGACTGGAGTGGTACTGGAGTGTATACTTAGAAAATCATAATTTTGTATGACCGGTTAGGTAGTTAACTTACTTTTAGATGTTTTTAAGGTTTGAGAGAATAGAGTCTTGCTTGTTCCATGGAAAATATTTTACTGCACCTAATACCATTTTTTCTTTGGCTTGATTGTATAGAGTTATGCAGTTATCATGGTTGAGGGAAGATTGCATTTGTTTCCAGATGTCTCAGACAGAGTCTCCTTGTCTGAGTAGACACTTTAGATCAGGTGTCATTTAGGGTAGGTAGTTTGCTTTACACAGTGTTAGCTTGTACAGATAAAGTTAATTCTGGATGCTCACTAGGGGAGCCATTAAGAAGGCTGCCTCATTTACATTAGTGACCATAAAGAATATAGTCTGTATTATGTTGTTAATGGCATTTTCAACATTTTGGTGTTGGCTGAGGTGTTGCTTTGGTTTGGGCAGAGAATGAGGGGTCTTGGGTTTCTTAAATATGTGAAATATATAGCGTGGAGAGTGAGCTATAGTAGATGTTATTTGAGATGTCTGCTAGGGTGTTGTTATAGATTGCTGTGCATTAGTCTAGTTGGTTTGTCAACTAGCTGATAGCAGGAGAGGTACAGGAGGAAGATGTTTAGGTCATGCTTGGTATGTTCTTAGATGTTAGTTCTAAAGTAATCTAGAATTAAATATTTCCCGGCATGGGTATAATTTATAAGGATTTGCACAAGATTTGTGAAAGCTGCATGGAAGACTGCGGAGCGTAGTAGAAAGCCATACAAACCAGTTCTAACATAAATGGGGGTAAGCGTCTTTCAGATAAAATAAACATACAAGTCACCACCAGTAACATGAAAATACCACATGCCATTTTGCAAATGAGGAATCTGATAGTTATGTAAATACAATGATAAGGAAGAGTGACAAAGCACAACCTAAAATTATTGTTGATATACAAGATGATCAATTAAATCAGTTTTTGTGATAAAAGAATCACTAGTATTACTCAAAGCTTGACAAAGTATTTCCCTAACCTATCTCCTCCCAAAAAAAGGAAAAAAAAATCACTACGACTACTTTTAAATATGTGATGAAGACAGTGAGTTAGGTGATCAAAGGAAATGGTCAATCACTTCTCATTTTATTAATTCTAGTTTAAGCACTTGGGCTTCAGGCCAGTTGTTTTACATTAAGAAGGTTTGTGGTCTGCACTGTAGTGGCAGAACAGGTAGCTTACATCCTTCTAAGTTGGGAACTGCTGATTGAGGGCTCAGTGTCTGTTATTCTAAAAGTGTATTAATTCTGGTTTAAGCACTTGGGCTTCAGGCCAGTTATTTTACATTAAAAGGGTTCATGGTCTGCACTCTTGTGGGAGGAGAGGCTGGACTCTGCCCTTCTGAGCTGGGAATTTCTGGTTAAAGGCTTATAGTGCCTGCATATTTGAACTGCTTCTTACTGAAATTGGTACACCTTGTTTGCTGTAGCATAGACTAGATCCAGGCCTGCTGAATTTAGCTTTGTTTGTATAACTTGAGCACTAATCCAGGCATTCTTTAAAGTATTAAATTGTATTTATTACTGCTTGGTAGTAACTTGATTAAAGTGTAGCTATCATTCTAAGTCTTTTGGATTAAGCACTTGGGCTTCAGACCAGTTGTTTTACATTAGGAAGGTTTGTGGCCTGCACTGTGGTGGCAGGACAGGTAGCTTACATCCTTCTAAGTTGGGAACTGCTGATTGAGGGCTCAGTGTCTGTTATTCTAAAAGTGTATTAATTCTGGTTTAAGCACTTGGGCTTCAGGCCAGTTGTTTTACGTTAAGAAGGTTTGTGGTCTGCACTGTAGTGGCAGAACAGGTAGCTTATATCCTTCTAAGTTGGGAACTGCTGATTGAGGGCTCAGTGTCTGTTATTCTAAAAGTGTATTAATTCTGGTTTAAGCATTTGGGCTTCAGGCCAGTTATTTTACATTAAAAGGGTTTGTGGTCTGCACTCTTGTGGGAGGAGAGGCTGGACTCTGCCCTTCTGAGCTGGGAATTTCTGGTTAAAGGCTTATAGTGCCTGCATATTTGAACTGTTTCTTACTGAAATTGGTACACGTTGTTTGCTGTAGCATAGACTAGATCCAGGCCTGCTGAATCCAGCTTTGTTTGTATGCTTGTTGTTTGTTTGCTTGTTATTTCCCTGAAACGCTAATTCCACTTAAAACGTGGCTTTTCAGCGCTTCTGTGGATCCCTAGTGATATCTGCATTGCTTACTGTACTTATTTCCTTGTTTCACTTGAAAGAAAGTTACTGTTTGTCGTTTTTGCATTTAAGTTATCTGTAACACATTGCATTTAAGTTACCTGGCACTTGCTCACTAAAGCAATTATATAAGTCAGCACTAAAAAATTAAAAGCACTACACCCTCATAAACTCCCCTTGAGTACCTTGTTCCCCATTGGCCCTTTTTTCAATTATAAAGGAATTCCCAATACTATTCTAGCATGTCCAAAGGTCAGTTGTCAATCTCCTCTCCGGTCCAGCTGGTGAATCTGGGAATCTTGAGGCAATGTTACAACTGCCTCATGTACACAGACAACCCTCTCCTCCTCCTCCCAACAAATTCCAACACATGTGAGAGATGCAACCATATAGCCATACTGGAGGCTAAGCTCTCTCAACTCAATACTGGTGAAACCAGTCAGGAGGAGAAGGAAACCATACTCACTACAATTCCAGACTCACATAGACCTACCATGACAGCAAACCAAACACATAAACACACAAAAACATACTCGGAGGCTCTAAATAAAAATCTGCCTAAGCAGCAGAGACCTCCAAAGCAGACACCCAAGCAACCGCTACCCCAAAACAAAACACGTGCAACACATAGCTCACAAAGCCAGTGTGCTGAACAGTCACAGCCCTTAAGGCTAAACAATACACCTGATACACTTGTAATAGGTGACTCTATCATCAGGCACACTGACGTCCCGCTCACCAGGCTGAACAAGGAGAAGGTCACGGTGAGCTGCCTGTCGGGTTCTAGGATCCGCCACATAACACAAGCACTCAGGTCACTCCAAGGCAAGTACAAATATGACTCAGTCATTGTCCATGCTGGTGTGAATGACCTGAGACGTACCTCCCTGGACTACATGAAAAGAGACATAGAGGAGCTCTCTGAGCATGTAGCCCAGGCCGGTATGACCCTGACCTTGAGTAGCATCTTACCCTCACCAAGAATGATGCCACAATATGAAGACAAGATGATCCATTTCAACAACTGGCTTAAGTATTGGTGTCATTCAAAGGGGATCCAATGCTTGTCAGCCTGGGATGACATGCTCGACAAGCCACGATGCTTTGCTAGGGACAGCTTGCACCTGTCACCCCTGGGCTTTCGGATATTGGCAAAGGCTCTTGCTACCCCCATAGTGCCTTTTTTAGGCAAGGCTCAAAAGACAAACACACCTCCATAGGTATCACAAGGGATAAGAAACTAAGAGTAATGCTACTCAACGCCAGAAGTCTAAACCTCAAGATGCATGCACTCGAAACTCTCCTTAGCGTGGAGAACATCGATATCTGTGCAGTAACAGAAACCTGGTTCAAGGCTCCCGAGAGCACCCCAGCACTACCAGGTTATACCTCATACCATGCTTTTTGGCACCAAAACTTGGACCGAACCACAAAAGGAGGGGGAGTATCAATATTCATCAAAGGTACCCACACTTCCCAGTTGGTGGCACAGCACGAAGCATCAGAGACTATCCATGTGCAACTAACAGTGGGTAGAACTGCCTTCCAGTTTATAGCCTGCTACAGACCACCCTCCCAAACCCAGGAACCCCACTCAGCCTTCCTGAGAACACTGGAAAATATGAAGGTCTCTCCAAACACCATTATATTGGGCAACTTCAACTACCCAAACATAGACTGGGAGCATTACTCTAGCTCCAACACCCTAGCCCAAAGGTTCCTAGAATTTATAAACTCAAATGCTATGGAACAACTTGTTACCACTCCCACAAGAGGGGAAAACATACTGGACCTGATCATCACCAACATGAGGACTCTATGCTCCAGACCAGAAGTGTATCCCTCACTGGTAAGATCAGACCATAAACTAATCTCACTGAATATTCACATCCCGACTCCACCCCCTGCCCTGAAAACCACAGTGAAAAACTTCTCTAAAGCAAATTTCACACTCCTCAAAACCGAGGTGGAATCCTTCAAAGCCCCGGCCTGTGGAAAATACGGCCCAGACCGCAGAATCCTTTATAAACGCATTCTATGAACACCTTCAGGAATGCATGGATCATGCAATCCCAAATAAAACCAAGACCCAATCCTCCAAAGGCAGACGTCCTGTCTGGTGGACCCCAGCCATAAACAAACTATACAATAGAAGGAGGAAGCTACTACATGATAGAGCAAAATCCCAAAAAGGGAAGGCATCTCTGATCAGTATTAGCAAAAAACTACGGGCACTCATAAAATCGTCTGAGGCCAGCTTCGAGAGAAAAATTGCACAGGACACTAAGGATAATCTCAAGGCTTTCTTTAGTTATGTTAGGAACCTGGGTGGGAATTCCCAGATATGCTCAGAATTAGTCCAAAATGACAAAAAATACACCGAACCCACAGACATTGCCAACATCCTAGCTGACAGGTTCAGCACAAACTTCTCCCTCCCCTCCTCACCAAAAGGGCAAATATCTATCCCAGCAGAGTGCTGCCCCCCTGACATCTCAGATGCTCAGGTAAGAGCTGCCCTCTCCAAAGCAAAAAACACAGCATCAATGGGACCAGACAGTGTCCTCGGCTGCGTCCTACATGAACTCCAAGAAGAGCTAAACCCAAACATAAAACTACTGTATAATCTCAGCCTTACTACAGGATATGTACCCAAAGAGTGGCATACAGCAACAGTGGTCCCTCTCCACAAAGGTGGTGCCTCAACGGATCCTGGAAACTATCACCCCATAGGCCTGACTAGCTTGGTCTGCAAAGCTATGGAAAGGATCATCATGGACCTCATAAATAAAGATATTGGGGACCTACAGACACTGGATCCTACCCAGTTCGGCTTTGTTAAGGGCAGATCCTGCCTCTTAAACCTGGTTGATTTCTTTGAAACAGTCACCAAGGCCATTGACGAGGGGAAGGTGGTCCACACAGCCTACCTGGACCTCGCAAAAGCCTTCGATACAATACCCCACTCGGGCATTATAGATAAGCTCACCAGCTTAAATATAAACCCCTATGTCACTAGATGGGTTGCAAACTGGCTCAAGGACAGAACCCACATGGTTAGAATTGCTGGAGCCATGTCAGACTCCAAACCAGTTACAAGTGGCATCCCACAAGGCTCAGTCCTGGGACCTCTCTTGTTCGGTATATATTTCTTGGCGGTACAGGCCAACACGGAAGGACTGTGGCTGACCAAGTTCGCAGATGACTGCAAACTGGGCGCCATAATCGACTCTCCAGCCGACACAAGCATCCTCCAAAAGGGCCTCATAGAAACAGACAACTGGTGCCAGAGCCATGGCCTCAAGCTAAACGCCAAAAAGTGTATAGTCATCCCTTTGGCAAAAACAAAGTGCCCACAAATTACCACATAGGTGGTAATCCATTAAGTACAGAAGAAGTAATTAGGGACCTGGGGACCCAAGTTGATAGCAATCTCTCATTTGACAACCACGTGGTCAAAGTGGTTAGAAAAACATTTTATATAGCCCACCTAATCATGAAGGGATTCACATATAGATCAGGGGAGGTCATCTTGCCTCTTTACTCATCCCTCATCAGGCCCATAATTGAGTACAATGCCCTTTTGGGATGTACCTTACCAGACACCTGCAGCAACTGGAAAGACCCCAAAAGTACCTCACCAAGAGGATCAAAGGGCTCAAACAGATGCCATATGCTGCCCGGTTAAAGAAACTCCAGCTCTACTCAGTGGCATACCGCCTGCTCAGAGGCGATCTGTGCCTGACGTATAAAGCCATGTCCAACCCGGAATTAATGGACATGCTGCACCTCAGAAAATCCAAATCCCATCGAGCTACGCGCTCAAGAGACTTGAACCTCAGCACTGAAATAAATAGGACATGCTGGAGGGACAGATTCATAACCCAGAGGCTCCTTTCACTCTGGAATAAAATCCCAGTCCAGGTTAGGCAGAGTCCCTCATTGACTCTCTTCAAGAGGAATCTTGATGAGTGGATGGGAGATCATAGGTTTACCCCGGGTATCACTTCTGTGTCACTGTTAGACAGAGGCACAGTATACTAATCTCGAAAAAGGGCATAGCAAAGTTAATTTGAAATGGGTGGCGAAAGCCAAACACACTCTGGCTAGGCTTATAAATGCCCTAGGGCAGATAGCCTAGTATGAACCTATTTGTTATACACCCATCACCTGGGGACTGCTAAACCTCTTACTTTTTACAAAGGCTAAGCACTACCTGATAAGTTGTTAGAAGAATGTACAGAACTATTTCAAGACAAAGGAGAAAAAAATACAGGCTGAACTATGTGTAAACAATATTATAAGTCAGTGTACCAATCTTAAATAAGAGCAGTCATTCCTTTAACAGCAAAGACTGAAAAAAAGAGTAAAAAAAAAAAAAAGCTAGAAGATATAGATGTCACAAAAAAGGAGACAGGTCGCACAGCATGGGTGTCACTAGCAGTAATATCTCCAAAACCTTAAAATCCCAACAATGTAAAAATGAGTTCCAGTAAAGTGCTAACAAAAGCTGAGAAAAAAAGCATTCTAAATCAGAAGAAAAAGGACCTGTGATAATTTTCTCCTACACATGTATGGCCATAGTTACACACTAGTTCTTGACCATACACCAAAACAAATAATCAGGGGTAATCCAAATTCCAAGCATCCAAGAATAAAAGGATGGTGTTTGATATTACAGCCATAATTATTTAAAAAAAAATTGTAAAAAGAAAATGGAAGGAAAATCCAGTTGATTTCATGTGAAGATACCCTTCAAGTAATAATAATCCCCCTGTAATCTTCTTCTTGACTCTCTTAATTTCCCCTCTCCATACTTTTTTACTTTGACCAAGTAACTTAACCAAACGGTGCTTCCAGGTTGCCAATAAATGCAGATACTTGTGTCAAGTGGACTTAGTGGTTAATGTAAGTTACACAGCATGGAGTGTCAAAGTCTTTGACATTAGAAGAGATTTTGATAGAAGGAAACAAAGTTCTTATGTTACAAAAAGTTAAAGGTCTATGATGAAATTGTAATTTCTTAATGGCTACATTACTGGGCAACATGGAGCCTCAGTGGTTAAGATGCCTGCCTCTCACCTCCAGAATTTGTGGTTCAGCCTGCCTCAGAACAAGGGTAAATATAATGTATGTTGACAGCATATTGTAATATGCTTTAGGGACCTCTCAACTGTCTCTTTTTTGTAGGGATACCCCCTAATGTTTCTCAAAGTTTTGTTCCATTCCTCCTAAAATTTGAAATCAGTTTGAGAATTTCTAAGATAACAGTGCCAATATTTAGAATGTGTCCCTAATTTGGGGCCTTTTCCTTAGTTATTTTCTGCTTTGTTCCAAAATTCTGTTGTTTGAAATTGAAAGCTCTGGCCAAAATCATTATGGCTGATAAGGGTCTGATGCCTATTTCACTTATCTGGTTAATAAATAAATACAATTAAGTTATACAATAAACCTACATATCCATGCTTGCTTGTAAATCTAGTATTTATTTATATACATTCATTCATGTATTCATATGTTGATGGTTTGTGTGACATGGGTTTATTTTTCAAAAGTAACTTTGTTACACAGAAAGATATAAGTACATACACCTAAAACAGACAAAACTGTACATAGCACTGAACCTAGGTTTACAGAATTTTGCGGTATTATTTATCAGTAAACAGTACAAATGGTGTAAAGTATTATGTATATCTGTAGAGAACTATGTAACTCTTTCTTGGACGCCATTATTTGAGTAATTCAGTCACAGATGTAAATAGGCTTAACTAAATGATGGCAGATTACATTAACCCTAGCTGGAGTAATATCCGTAAGGAGTTAAGTAAGGTAGAGATGTGGCATCATGTTTGAATGCCATAAGCTCACTTTTACCACTGTCTGACAGCTACAAATTGTTTTATTAATTAGGTGGTACTTTTTTTGTGGCTTTGAAGATGAAGACGATCGTTTTTGTTTGTCATATCTGAAGTTGTGGAGTTTTGCAGCTTGGATGCCCTAGCCAGATTGTATGAAAAAATGAGGAAGGCAGTCTGAGATAATGTTGTTGTACCGCACAGCTAACCGGTATGTATTCTGAGCTTTAGGAATTAAGGGAAGGGCAGCGTTTGAGACTGATCAACTGACACACTAGTGTTGCTAGCATGTATTGTGTTTGTGGGCTGTCAGGATGAATGATTTTCTTTGAAAAACATGAGACAATTGATTTAATTTTTGGGAGAAATCACAAAAATCAACATGCCATGTTCAAGTAGAGTGAGATTTTATGAAGATTAGTTGTGGTACTAGAGAGTAACTTAGAGAGGCTGTTCCTGTCGACTAATTTGATTTTATTTTATAACTAGGCTACATGAGACAAACACTGGCAGACCAGTTCCTGTAGTGCGGCTTGGTTCACAGAATCAGTAAAGCCTTTGACCTTAATTAGAACAGTTGAATAGTACACAGGATAGAAGTTATGTCTGTTGCTGGGATCCAGAAGAAATTAGCTGACAAGTAAGCGGGGAACCTAGTAGTCTGGTGATTAGGATTTGGCCACATCTTGGGTTTGATTCCGGTCAGGGAATTTCAAAAAATATTTTAGGGTGGTAGTTAGTATAATTATCATGTGTTTATCTCACAGACAGAAGGTACAAGTGTTTGAAAGAGAAATTTCCTAGGTTTAAAATGACCCACAAGGACAGCTAGCCTAGTACTTACCTATGAACTTATAAAGTGCATTAGTAAAAAGGATGTTTCACTGGTGGGTTGGAGCAGGAATGGTTTACTGTAGGGTCAACTTCTGGATTAGCATTATTTAATATTTCTATGTTTAAAATATCTAAATAATGATTTATTGAAATGTCTGTACCTCAGGGTAAGGAGAAAGGATGTTCCTCATGTGCTCAAGCTCTGAGCATTGTGATACTACTGACTCAGAGCCAGGGACTCCAGCATCTTGTCACTCAGGTAGGCTGCTGCTTTCCTTATCCCCAAGCATCTGCTTCAGGTTACCCAAACACATTATTTGAGTTTGAGTGAGGTAAGTGCATAAGCCATGGTGAAGAAGCAGGAGGGGATAGGAGAGTAGTTAGGGTGATGTCAGGAAGGAGATTTTAGGTTTAGGGAGCGGGGGTATATTAGGATTAGGGAGCAAGAAGGGAGTTTAATGGTTATGGAGAGGGATTAAGATTTTTAGTTTAGAGAGAAGGAAGGGAGTCTTAGCATTAGGGAGGGAGAAGGGAGTATGGTATTAAGGAGCAGGACGGGAGTTTTAGGTTTGTGGGGAGGGATGGGAGTTTTCAGGTTAGGGCTCTGGTAGAGCTATACAGTTTTTTAGCATAGGGTATTGAGGTGGGAGAGCAGATTAAGTTAGGGGGACTTAGAGCACTTATCTTTTTAAGCAAGTAGCAGTGAGTAAGAGTGTCCTGAGCAAATAACACACAAGCACTTGTAGTAGACTCAAAGAGAAGTCCATGAGAAAGCACAGTCTGTATCTTTTAGTACAAATAATAGAAATCACACATAATTGAATGTAGATCATAATTTCAATTCACATCTTGAATTTAAGCAAGTAACCCCTTGGCAAACAAATGAATTCCACTGTCCCTCATAGAGACTGTCTGATATCACCTCAGTAGACAAACCCGGGAAACATACCTCAAGAGTCTTCATTAAATTTTATTTTATTAATGAGCAAAAGTCCCAAAACAGTAAGATTGTTTTAATAGTAAATCAGGAAACAAAAGCAGCACAAAATGCAACAATAAAGCGATCTTAAAAATGCTTCACATAAAGAAAAAATATAATAGTCTCTATGAGGAATAAATTATATAAAATAGAATGCATCAAGTCTGAATCAGACAATCAGAATGAAACATGTAACTTGTCCCTTCTCATTGACCACAAAACCACATATAACAGAGCAATACCCCCTAGACACCTGGGTCTTTCCTAAAAACAAACACGTTCAGAGTGGCTACTTGATATATGAGCATAGACACACACACACACACACACACACACACACACACACACACACACACACACACACACACACACATATGTCTCTCTCTCTCTTTATAGAATGTCTAATGAAACTGTGTTGGTATAAGCAGTATATTTTGCATTGATATAATTAAGAAGATAGCTGGTTGTAAATATTTTCCAGCAATGTACCAAGATATGGAAGAAGACAGTTTTGAAGTCAGCGGTGCTGGCTGGTTGATGAATTTGGGAATGGGGTGGGTAATGCTTATTTATAAATTTATGAGAAAGTTGGCTGCATAATAGATGACATAAATACAAATACATATGCACACACACACACACACACACACACACACACACACACACACACACACACACACACACACACACACACACACACAGACACACACGCCACACACACACACACACACACGTGTCTTTAGCTCTCTCTCTTTATATATATATATATATATATATATATATATATATATATATATATATCATCATAATCGCCATATACAATGTTGAATAGCAGTTTGCTCGACAGTGTACTTGGATACATATAGATCTAATGCCATCATTTTTGAGTGCATTTTACATCAAAACCAAGAAGTTTGAAAATTTGTGTTCCACATAAATGTGTTGGGATGGGTTACAGTAAGGAGTAAGTAAGGAACAGATTTAGTGGTGTATACGTGAGTGCTTGTGGGTTAGTGTTAGAGTAAGTGTTAGGTAAGAGGATAGTATTAATAGTCGTGTAGCTAGGTTGTGGCAAAGGGGGCAGCCACCCTGAACCAAGTTGTTAAGGGGCATGTGTGACACCCCACCACTGGATCGGTAATTATGGACCCTCAATCCTCACCACTGGCACCAATAGGGGACGTAGACTGGGAAGATGACAGGTACACACTCAGTGTTTCCATATGCAGCCCTCTGCATCAAGTGCAATTTCCCTTAAGAGCACACAGAAACCACAGTCAGTCCGGAGCTGGTTTCTCTCTCTTTCTTCAGATTCCCAATAAAACTCCCCACAGCTATAGAGTTGATATCTCAGCTGACTGGCCAAGCCAAAACCTCCAGCACCCTCTCTGTCCAAGCAGTGCTTCGTGTCCCTGCCCAAGTAGCAGACACACACATTCTTTGAGGTTTGATTTATACACACACACACACACACACACACACACACACACACACACACACACACACACACACACACACACACACACACGCACACACGCACACACACACACACACACACACACACACACACACACACACACACACACACACACACACACACACACACACACATACACACACACACACACACACACCTGGGAAAGGCTGACACAGGTTTACTAGCTATTCCCTCTTTTGCCCAGACTACAAGGTAGTTATCAGTACCACCAGCCAGCTCCTTATCAGCTACTTTAAGGCCCTTAACAAAGGGTGCCCGATCTTACTATGTTATGTTACTATCAATACAAATGGTAGTTTGACCAAGTGCAAGGCTATTAGGAGTGGCCCACAGTGTCACCAAATAAATATGCAAGTACTCTCAGAACTTAAATATTTCTACACAGATCAGCCACAATGAAAGGTTTAAATATATTTAATAAAAATAATAAAATAAAAAGACAATACTAAATATATATTTACAGTTCAAAATCACAGGAAATATTTAAAACAACATTGTAGGACAGTCTCAAATAAATGAAGAAAAACATCCACATCACTTCAGTGGCTCTGCTGGACACAGGCACAGGGAACTAATCTAAGGGGGTGGCGAAAGCCAACACATTCTGGCTAGGCTTATAAATGCCTTCGGACAGATAGCCTAGTACCTACCTATGAACCTATGAACCTCTAAACTATGCTTCACTACATTCCTGACTAGATCTAAGAGAATTACTATACCCTAGTTAACTTACTTCATCAGAGCAAGGCAGAAGTGATGAGTGGATCTTGATGTTGTCTGGAGAAAGACAGAGAAACCAGCTCTGGACTGATTGTGGTCTCTGTGTGCTGTTAAGGGAAATTGCACTTGATGCAGAGGGCTACATATGGAAACACTGTGTGTGTACCTGTCATCTTCCCAGTCTACGTCCTCCATTGGTGTCAGTGGTGAGAATTAAGGGTCCATAATTACCGGTCCAGTGGTGGGGTGTCACACATGCCCCCTAACAATTTGGTTCAGGGTGGCTGCCCCCTTTGCTACAACGTAGCTACATCACTTCAGTGGCTCTGCTGGACAGGGGCACAGGGAACTAATCTAAGGGGGCAGCAAAAGCCAATACATTCTGGCTAGGCTTATAAATGCCTTTAGGCAGATAGCCTAGTACTTACCTATGAACCTATGAACCTCTAAACTATGTTTCACTATATTCCTGACTAGATCTAAGAGAATTACTATACCCTAGTTAACTTACTTCATCAGAGTAAGGCAGACATGATGAGTGGATCTTGATGTTGTCAAATCCAAGAGAGAATACAGAATGCTCACAAGACTTTTTTCTATATGCTTCAGGTGTTTACTTAAAACATTGTAATAAACAATTTTTAACAGTATTATAATTTAAGCAATCAGTATCAGACAATTTAGAAATAGCAGTTACAGTTTTACCATGGAGTAAGGGTTCAGGAACTGTACCCAGAGTCCTTGGTCAACATTATACTTTTTGCAAACCCTTTCAAACATATGAATAAAACTATTAAAATTATCATGCTCTGTAAATTGTGGAAGAAATTTACTGACCATTGTTGCTTCTGGGGCTCAGTTATTCCCTTCAGCATTACCTCCATGACCCTGTAGAAGAGTCAGCATCTCCTTTTCATTTTGCCTCTGCCTCTCATTTTCTTCAGCCTCCAAACATCTCAGTCTCTCATTTTCTTCAGCCTCCAGATGTTTCAGTCTCTCTGCTGATTCTATTTCCAAACATTTAGCTTCCAATTCAAGTCTCTTTAATTCAAGATGGATTTTTAAGTCCTCTAGGGAAAGGTTGAACTGTTCATTTTCTGAGAGTTCTACATCCCCAAGGCTAGTCTGGGTGTCCTCCTGGTTGCTGGTCTATAATGCAGCTGTGGTTAAGGCTGCAATAATTTCTCCTTTAGTCAGGTTGGCATGCCCCAGTCCTTTGGCTTGGCACATTTCAGCCAAATAGTTCCTTGTCAGCTTGCGGTACTCGTCTGCTGGCATCCTTGCCTGTTGTCCCTGAATAACTAAGCTAATAAAAAAAAATAAAACTACTGTGATATGAAACTCTGAATGTCTACTGTGTGGCTGCTTGAGTGTGCAAACACCTTCTTTAGTGAGTACTGTTTACAGGCTACAGGAATTCAAAATCCATACCACTGAATCCCAATATGTGATGTGGTTATCCCACCACTGCCACCAATAAATGTGACACCCCACTACTGGACCAGTAATCAAGGAACCTCAATCCTCACCACTGGCACCAGTGGGGGATGTACACTGAGAGGATGACAGGTACACACACAGTATTTCCAGATGTAGCTGTCTGCATCACATACAATTTCCATTAAGCTCACACAGAGACCCCAGTCAGTCCAGGGCTGGTTTCTCCCTCTTTCTCCAGATCCACACTAAGACTCCCCACTGGCACAGCTATAGAGATGAGATCTCAGCTGAGTGAGCAAGCCAAGATCTACAGCACTCTCTTTGTCCAACTAATGCTTCATGTCCCTGCCCAAGTAGCTGACACAAACACCATTTGAGGTTTGATTTATGCACATGCACACACACACACACACACACACACACACACACACACACACACACACACACACACACACACACACACACACATACACACACTGACGCACACACCATTTGAGGTTTGATTTATAAACACACAAACACATACACAGACACACACACACACACACACCTGGGAAAGGCTGGCACAGGTTTACTAGCTATGTCCCCTTCCTCCCAAACTATAAGGTAGTTTTCACTGCCACCAGTCACTCCTGCCAGATACCTTAAGGCTCTTAACAAAGGGTGCCCAATCTTACTGTGTAATGTTACTATCAATACAAATGGTAGTTTGACCAAGAGCAAGGTTATTAGGAGTGGTCCACACAGTGTCACCAAATAAATATGCAGGTACTCTCAGAGCTTAAATATCTCTAGACAGATCAGCCACAATGAAATGTTTAAATATATCTAATAATAAATAATACAAGAACAAGACAATACCAAATATATATTTACAATGACATCAGAGTTCAAAATCACAGGAAATATTTAAAACAACATTGCAGGACAGTCTCAAATAAATAAAGAAAAATATCTAAGCTAAGCTTTGCTATATTCCTGTCTGTATTTAACAGACTTATACTATTCCTTAATAACTTACTTCATCAGAGCAAGGCAGATGTGGTGAATGGATCTTCCAGCTGATGTTGTCAGGTCAAAGACAGAATACAGAATGCTTTCTCCCACTAAGAGTTCTCAAGTTAATATCTTAAATATTACTGCTGGGATAACTTGCAGAATGATATTATTGCTTGTCATTTAACTCCTAGTTCCCAGGCCCAAAATTACCATTGATGGCAGATGGTAGCATTTAGCATCTACCTGTGAAAATATATAGACCTCAGATCTTATGCAGATGGTGGAAGTTATAAAACAATAAAACAATACAGAGAGTTCCCTAGTTCTAGATATTGTGTCTCCTTGCTGCATTGAAATTGAAATATATATCTTTTTATGGCCTGGCCATAAAGTAATTTAATTTCAGCTATTTTTCTGACGTTAACCTCCTGAATTCCAGTTTCCACTGTTAAAATATACACATTTAAACAGTTAAAATAGTGCATATACATTTCTGTTCTCTTCCAGCAGGGTACACTGTGGATACATGTCAAGCACAAACACTCTACAAAATAGCTCTTCAGCACACATCTGTACAAACCATCTTATATGACATACAGTTCTAATACATTTGTAACACAAGCATTTCTATAAATTATGTTGATATTCACAAATGACATATAATATTTAAACATTCCAGCTAGCTGGGCTGGTAGTATCAACTTTCATCACAGCATGATTGGGAGATTCCAGGTGATCGGAAGTATAATACATGTACTTATTTCCTTACCAGCATTCCTGAACTCTTGAATGCTGGTAAAGAAATTAATTCAGGACTGCAGTACAGAAGCACTTCAGAATGTGCCAGCAAGCGGTTTGCTATAGACTTTTTCCCCTTGACTTGAACTAGAGCTGCTTGCACAGAAATGTGCACGGATTGGCTACTGAGGTTTAGAGGTGCCAGACAAATTGGAAAAGACCTTTTTGCTCTTTTGCTTTTTGCTTCTCAGTTCATCAAGTTGAGGGGACTGAGAGGTGCCAGACTGCGGAAAGGCACTAGGCAGTAGTGATGTGTGTGTGTGTGTGTATGTGTGTGTGTGTGTGTGTGTGTGTGTGTGTGTGTGTGTGTGTGTGTGTGTGTGTGTGTGTGTGTGCGCATGTGCATCTGTGTGTGTGTGTGCGTGTGTGAGTGTGTGTGTGTGTGTGTGTGTGTGTGTGCGCGCATGCATCTGTGTGTGTGTGTGTGTGTGTGTGTGTGTGTGTGCATGTGCATGTGCATCTGTGTGTGTGCGTGTGTGCATCTGTGTGTGTGTGTGTCTGTGTGTGCATGTGTGCACGCATGTTTATCTGTGTGGTGTGTGTGTGTGTGTGCGTGGGAGTGCGTGGGTGTCCGTGGGTGTGTGTGTGTGTGTGTGTGTGTGTGTGTGTGTGTGTGTGTGTGTGTGTGCTGTAGCCTGTGCGTGTGTGTGCATCTGTGTGTGTGTGTGCCTGTGGTTAGAGTTATAAAAACAGCTAGGTGAGGGAATAGATTTAATGGTCTGTTTATGAGTGGGAATGCTTTGGAATGTGTGAGTTTATCTAAGGCATTTTGTCAGCTGAGTGTGGATGAATGTGTTTGAGTGTGTGTGCAAGAGTTTGCTTGCTAGGTTTAGAGTAAGTGTCAGCCATGGGATAGGTGTAGTGCTCTGCAGATGTATGGTGCATGTGAGTGTCTTGTATAGTGATAGTGTTAGGAAAAGTTATTTTTTTTTAACTTTGTTGTTGAGAAAACTGCAAATGCCATACAAAAGGACTCACAGGGAAACCACATAAGCAGGGATTAGGTATCTCCAGCTAAAGCTTCTTCATGTATTTCTGCATAGTTATACTTTTGTATTACAGGGCTATGTGCAGTTATGTCATATTCAGTGAAACTGACTTTCAGCTGATTAGTCATCAACAAAATGGGCTTTCAACCATTTGGATTCACTGAATTGTGAAAACTGCCATTTTACCAAATATCAGGGATACGCGCGTGTGTGTGTGTGTGTGTGTGTGTGTGTGTGTGTGTGTATATATATATATATATATATATATATATATATATATATATATATATATATATATATATATATACACACATAGATTCACTTTACAATCCCGAAATACTGAAATATCGAATTTCAGTATCTTGAGACTATAAAGCCGAAAACTCACAAACCTGAAACCTCAAAACTGCGAAATGCAAAAAAGACTGTCAAAAAAACACTACACCACACAAACAAACACAAATACACCTACCTCTCGACACTACAACAAACCAAAACAACACACACGGACACAACAAAACAAACACACACACCCACCCTTCCTATAAGCAGAGGGGCAAGCCCCCCTGCACCCCCCACCCCCTGTACTTATATATACTAACTCTGAGGTTGCACTAAAAATCGAAAGTCAGAAAACCCATCACCACACATTCTACACCCCCTCCATGCACAAACACACATCACATACATACAAACACCACCACTCTCAACACTTACACACTCACACTCTTACCTACCTACCTAACCCACACCTAAAACTCCCCAACACACTCACATACATACATACCCTCCCCTAAAACCTTAAAAAACATTACACTTACCTAATGCACCATCACTACTGCGGGTTCCACATTTCCGGGTTCGATATTCTGCAGTTTCGCGCAACTGCAATTTCAACATTTTGGTCTCGAGATACTGAAATTCAACATTTCAGTATTTCGAGATTCCAAAGTGAACCTATATATATATATATATATATATATATATATATTATATATATTTATATGTGTGTGTGTGTACATGCATAGAGAGAGAGAGAGAGGGAGAGAAGCTTAGATATATAACTTATTAATTTCTTCTAAGTGTAGATCCCAAATAAATCTGTCACATTGTGCAGATAAGTTTTTGTTTATCTGCACCCTAGGTACATTATTAACATTTATTTGCATCCTTGGTCTATCATCAGTTCTACAAAGACTCTGTTAATCTTGCTGTATTTACACTACTCACTAAAATGTACACATTGTCCGGACAAAACTTAGACATATGTAAGCCAAAACAATATTGCAGCCTATCCAAAAAAAACCCCTCAAATCTGCATACACACATTTTTAGAAAATTGCTAAAAATAAAATAAAACGTTAAATAAGCTTTAAACATAGTTTTGAACATTATATACACACAAAGTACCCATATACATTCCCCATAAAAAGCAAGACTGCACACCTAAATCAAGCCCTGGAAATGAAAGTGTTCACATTAGAGTAAAAATGAAAATAACAGAATAACAGTTACAGTAAAACACTTAAATGCAAGTAGCCAGTTAAAAACAGCAGTACTAGCAAAATGGGCTGCACTCTGTCTAATGTAAAATATATCCAAACCACAAAAACATTCATGGTATTACCAATTCTATGCTACAAAAAGGTACCAAAAATGACTGACAGTTAAAATAAAATTGAAAAGGGCCTCATTACTAGAGTAGATGATCATCCATGAGATACAGCTTTCATTAAATAATTGTGCAAATTCTTTAGAAAATTAGGCAATTAATTTGGCCAATGCAAGTCAACAGAAATAGTACTGTAACCTAAAAATAACAGAGGAAAATGGATAAATGGAATATGCAGTGATCTGATTTGTATCAAGCATAAAGTATCTTAGAGATTAGATTAATAACATATGACTTTTTCACTTGTCTTGAAATTCATCTTCCAGACTTACAGTACAGAATATTTCCTGTGTCACATACCAGCCCCTCCATATATTCACATATGCATTAATATAGTATGGTGTTTTTCACCAGAATAAGATCTTAAAGTGATATAAGCAATGCAAATGCATGTACAATAGTGTCAATAGAATGTAAACAGTGTGTATAAGGGCTGTAAAAAGAACTGCTACTTTCTGTAATCAGATATCTTTTTGTATCACATAGGGAGGATTCCTACATGGTTAATTTAATTAAAACGATAATGTAATTAAATGTTGTATGTAGTAGAGGGCTGTATGCCTGACAGAACAAAGAAGTTGGCCTCTCAGCTTTTAGACATCTTTATTAAATTACTATTACAATAATAAAAAACAAACCACTGTAATATTTCCCATTGATATTGTCATGCAGTATACATATGTTTTCTTTTTAACAATTTTCATTCATAGGTTCATAGGTTCATAGGTTAGTACTAAGCTAACTGCTCTTGTGAGCCATTATAAGCCTAGCCAATTATCCCTTATGAGACTCAAACCCTGCACCCATTGTATCATTACATAAATTGATTAACGCCTGCTTTCGTTATGCCCCCTCTTCCTACTGAACATTACTATGCCACCCAGTGATGAAAACCTTGGCTCTAGATGGTTGTCACTGTAGCAGTGACACTCTGACCCCATGTGCAAAAATGGGAAGAGGGGTTGAGGATGGATGGATGGATTACTCACACAAATTCCATGTATTTCTGTGGAGATTAGCTTCCCTTTTTCAAGGAACCCACCTCCACTTCTGTTATTTCCTTTACAATATTTAATACTTCAGTTATACTTGGCTTAGATTTTGATTTCCATATTCCAGTAACTGCTATTTTTGGTAGCCAACAGCATTAAACTTAGTAAGGCCTTATCATGTCTAGGCAGTTCAAATCCAATATCCCAACTCAAAAGAATAATTCCTTTATTTCAGCCATTTGCTCCACCAATATTTCTGACAAAGTACTCCACAGGAATTTTTTTTTAAATCTACCATGCTGTTATGTTCCTCCAAAAAACATGTTTCCAGTTTACTTTCACTTTTCAATCATATCTCCAGCATTTGCTGTCTACCTCTGAAGTCCGCTCAGGGGTGTAAACACCTATGCAAATACTTCCATGAAAAATCATTAAACATCCTAGGGTTCGTTGGGCATATGAGAGCCATACAGATGTCCTACTACTGTTCATCTGTAAACTGCCTTTCCATGTTCTTTTCACCAATGTTTTTCTAACTTCCTGCAGTTGATTCTTATAGTTATCATTCAATATTTTATATGCCTCTCTTTTAAAACAGCAATTTCTATTCTAGACTCATTTAAAAACTCTAATCAGTTTAGGTGTTCACTTGCTACTCCCACTTCCCTTTCTCTTTGCCTATACTCTGTTATCCTTCCCTGGAACGGCAGACAGACTCTAACCTGCAGTTCAAATTTCTGCTTAGTTTTATCTCACTCTATTACATTTCTCTCCCTAGTTATTTGTTCCCTATACCTTGGTTCCTTTCCTATTTTCCTTCAGTACTTTCCAGGTCCCTTTTGCTTAATTTTATACCCCTACTTGAGGTCATACCTATGTACTGGCTTAGTTCTTAAAATATCTTTTGCTACTGTTATTCTCCTTAACTTGCATACAAAAGTCTACTCTGTTTTTATTTCTCATACTCCCTCATATTTCATTATCCCTTTCATCTTTGATTTATGAGTTATGTATAATGAGCCTTAACTGTGTAGATCTAAAGTATCCCTTCAAATCAGGTAATCTGCAACATCCTTGGACTATGGGGAGGATCAGCTTATCTCACTTAACTCTCATATTCTTACTTTCACAGATAAATTCCTTCAACTTTTTGCTACTATTGATATCTTCTCTCTGGGATGATAAAAATATGCCTGACCTACATATAAGACCAAAGGGACTAAAACTATTTTATTTTCACTGCTTGTGTCTTAGTAGTTGTGTCCATAATTAATAGCTTCCAGCTTCTCAATTTTTATACCATCTTCTGTTTATCATTAGCTACCAGAATAGAATCATTTTTCAATCTATATACCTAAATCCTTCATCTTATCATGTCCAAATAAGTGTGCATATTGCTAAACACATTCATGTGTGGGGACATAGTGTATCATAGGCTCATAGGTCAGTACTAGGCTAGCTCCCCTTCTGAGCCATTTAAATATAGTCAGTTTCCTTTTTTAAAGGTGAGAAATAAACCTTGTACCTTGTGTCTGTGAGGTAAACACCTTAGCCATCATGCCAATCCCAATCCCCTGTTGATATAGTTTTAGTTTTATCTGTATTTATTTTATATCCACAAAGACTTGAACTATCTCAAAATGTTCCACAACAAAGGCATGTCTTTTTCTAGATTTGTCAAGTACAAAATAATATCTGTAAATAAAGTTAACTTTTCTTGAGTGCCATACCAGTTATATCCTTTAATTTGTGAATACCTTATTTTCTTTGCCAATAGTTCTAGCTATAATGAAAATAACAAAGGGAAAGAGGCCATCCCTATGCAAACATAGCTTGTCAGGGAGGCAATTCTTGCCTTTGACCCTTTATATATCATCCTTATTAACCCTATTATTCTCTCAGGGAGTGCAAATGCTACCATTGCCTTACTCACAAAATACTGAGTCTGTCAAGACTCACCAAACAACAGCAACATTTTCTCACATTCTGCCTCCTTCTGGATCACCACTGTTTGATTAATGCTGTGAAATGTTTGCTAGCCCTCCACAAAACCACACTGATCTATATCTTTTAGTTATGTACTCACCATAACTTCAGATGTTTGGGATCCATCTCGCCTACATTCTGACTGATGGGTTCGGAGCCGATCCCTCGGCTCCGACTCGGCACGCTTATGCCAAAGAGCGAAGTCTCTTATTGGCTGAGCTTACTATATCCCAGGATGCACCACTACCAGTCCCCCAGATCTAGTTTGTCCGCATACATGCACACATGCATGCCCTGCTTATATAACATCGTCAGATGAAACAAGATAAAACAGTAGAACTCAAAACCGTTCAATCTCTTCTGATCTCCAAGGCAGGGGGAAGGAGGGTGGGTATTAGGAATGTAGGCGAGATGGATCCCAAACATCTGAAGTTATGGTGAGTACATAACTAAAAGATGTTATGTGATCCTATCTCGCCTACATTCTGACTGATGGGACAGCGTCCCTAGCACCTAAATCCTGGGTGGCTCACTGGAAAACACTCCTGAGTACCGTGGAACCAAATGATGCTCGTCCTTTAGATGCCACATCCAATTTGTAGTGGGAAATGAAAGTGTGCGGATTGGACCAAGTAGCCGCAGCACAAATCTCCGATATAGCGAGCTTGGAATGAAAAGCTATAGAAGTAGCCATAGCTCTGGTAGAGTGAGCTTTGATAGATGTTGTAAGTTGCTTATTCAAGAAGAATAAGCCTGAGTTATGCAATCTCTAATCCATTTGGAAATAGTAGCTTTTGTGATGGTTTGACCCAATTTATTATCTGAGAAGGACACAAACAACTGGTCTGACTTACGAAGTTGCTGAGTCCTGTCTAAATAGAAGCGTAATTGCCTGTGAACATCCAATTTATGGAGAGTGTATTCTGCTTCATTGGAGAAATTTGGGAAGAAAACTGGTAGCTCTAGAGACTGTTGGAGACAAAGATTAGAGCAGACCTTTGGGACAAAGGATGGATTAGGCCTAAGAGATACTCTGTCCTTGTGGAAAATCAAGTATGGTGGTTTAATGGACAGGGCTTGAAGCTCTGAAACTCTTCTTGCAGAAGTAATTGCAACTAAGAAGGCAGTTTTCCAAGACAGATATTTTAACTCACATGTAGCAGCCGGTTCGAAAGGGGAAGATGTCAATGCACGAAGCACTAAATCTAGATCCCACGGAGGCGCAGGATGAAAAACTGGGGGTCTCAACAGACCCGCACCTTTAATGAAAGTTTTGCATAGTCTGCTGCTCATCAATGGAGGATCCATGGACTCGTGAAATTTAGAGATTGCCGCTAGTTGGACTTTAATAGTAGAGACAGAAGATCCTTGATTAAATAGGGATGTTAAAATTTCAAAACCTCTGGGATAGGAGCAGTGATAGGGTCTAAGCCCTTGAGTTGAGCCCAGATAGCAAACCTCTTCCACTTACTGAGGTACAATTTGTTAGTGGTGGGTTTGTGGGCCGAAGATAAAATGTGAACAACTTCCGCGTCTAATGTGTGACTTCTGACTAAAGTCGGAAGTGGAGGAGCCAAGCTGTCAACTTCAAAGATCGAAGGGACTGATGCTGTTGTCCCGACTGATGAATTAGCAGGTCCGGAATTAGGTCTAAAGTCCACGGATCGTCCACCGCATGTTTCTTCAGGTAAGGAAACCATACCTGACGAGGCCAGTATGGGGCAATCAGTATCATTGCGGACCCCAATTGAGAAGCTTTTTGAATGACTTTGGAGAGAAGTGGAATCGGGGGAAAGGCATAAAGTAGCCCTGTTGGCCAAGGTTGTGCTAGAGCATCCATTTGCAAATAGGTCGCAGCACGGCGTCCCCCATCTCCGGAAAACCTGATCTGCTACTGTTTTGTTTAGGGACCACTCATGAGGAGAGAGAATTGTCCTGCTTAATCTGTCTGCCAGTATATTTGATTTCCCCGGAATGTGGGTCGCTACCAAGAAACGGCTGGTAGCTACCGCCCATTCCCACACCCTCATGGCCTCTCTGCAAAGGGGGTAAGATCTGGTCCCTCCTTGCTTGTTTAGGTACCAGACCACCGACATGTTGTCTGTGTGGATGGCGATTATGCCCTGAGGGAGAAACCTGTGTAAGGCCTGTAGGGAAAGAAGTACCGCCCTCATCTCCAATACATTGATGTGGAGAAGAGTTTCGTCCGGAAGCCAGGATCCCTGAACTAACCTGCCCAGACAATGCCCCCCCCCACCCTGTCTGGGAGGCATCTGTCGTCAGGGTGACCACTGGAGAGGGAATAACAAAAGGACTTCCTTGATTTAGATTGGATGTGTGAAGCCACCAGCGAAGGTCCCGTTTGCATGTTTCTGTAATCATGATGGGATGATTGAGGGAAGGTCCTGAAAGGACCATTGAGTTGACAATAGCCACTGAAGAATCCTCATGTGCAATCTTGCCAGAGGAACTAAAAGAACCGTGGCAGACATTGAACCTAAAACTTGTAGAACCATCCTGGCTGGGGCTTTGGATCTTGAAATCAGAGCTTGGACTTGGCCCTGTAAAGTTTGGATCCTTTCGGCAGGAAGAAAAACGCGCATCAATTTTGAGTCTATCTCTGCTCCTATGAACCTTATGCGCTGAGAGGGCAGCAAGACAGACTTTGACCAATTGAATGTAATCCCCAGGGTAGCACCCAGGGAGATGGTGGCTTTGAGGTTGTCCATTAGTAGATGCCTGGTGGTGGCAGTCAGGAGCCAGTCGTCCAGATAGGGAAACACTTGGAATCCAAGACTCCTCAGGTGAGCCGTCACTACTGCCAAACACTTGGTGAACACCCTGGGCGCTGTGGTGAGACCAAAGGGCAGTGCACAAAATTGGTAATGACTGACTCCCAGGCTGAAGCGCAGATACCTCCTGGACGCCTGATGTATCGGTATGTGATAATAGGCGTCCTTGAGGTCTATGGAGCACATCCAAACATCCTTCTCCAACAATGGGAGAATGGATTGTAACGTGACCATTCAGAATTTGGATTTCGTGACGGATTGGTTCAGTCTGCTGAGATCCAATATTGGTCTCAGGTCCCCTGTCTTTTTTGGCACTAAAAAGAACCTGGAGTAATTTCCGGATCCGATCTGGTCTGTGGGGACCGGTTGGATGACTCCTTTTTCTAGCAGCTTTAAAGCTTCTGCGGCTGCCATTTCCCTTTGACTGGGTGGTGGGTCCGGGATTTTTTTGGATGGTGGGGGTGAGTATGTGAATGGGATGGTGTAACCTCCGGCAATGATCCGAAGCACCCATTTGTCCTGAGTGATTGACTCCCAGGCTTTTAGGTGCTTGGCAAAACGACACCCGACTGGCTCCGGAGCAGCACAGCCGGGCAATCCCTCATGATGTGTGGGAGGCTGAAGAGCCACGAAAGGACTCGCGGTCTCCAGAATTGCGGGGCCCTCTGCCGCCTCTGGGACGGCGTCTCCCAGAAAAATTTCCCCGTCCTCTGCCTCTGGAAGGGGAATCTTCCTGCTGTTGGGGGAAAAACTTACGAGATTTACGGAACCACATCTTCCCCCCTCCTTTAGCCTTGGGGTAAGGCCGAAAGGGAGTGGAATAACGGGCACCTACGGCAGATAAAGTTTTTCCCTCTTGCTCACAGCGGGTAAGGGTGTCTTTAACCTTAGGTCCAAACAAAGAGGACCCATCAAAGGGAGCGTCGGCGAAGGAAGACTTGAAGGCCTCCGGAAACTGACACAAGCGGAGCCAGGCTTGTCTCCGTAGAGCCACGCCTGTGCCTGCCGCTCTACCCGCCCCTTCGGCCGCATAGGAAATGAGCCTCATGGACGAGTTAGAAATTGACGTAAGGATAGCCAACTGAGAGCTAACCGACTGGGCTAGCTGCTCAGGTAGGTTACCCGAGAGGGAATCTGACAACTCCTTGACCAGATCCCTCTGAAGCCTGGTAAAATGTGCCAAATAATTCAGAGACCTTAAAGTAAAGGCCGCTGAAGTCAGGGTGCGCTTCCCGTACCTGTCCATGCTCCTAGACTCCTTATTAGGAGGATGGACGGACGTTGAAGCCTCTGCCACGTCCTGTTGTGTAGCAGATGCCACCACCATGGCATCTACAGCCACGCCTTTAGTGAGGAACTCCTTCTCGGGTGGGGCAGACAAAAATTTATTAGGACGAGAAGGGACTGGTTCCACGGTATCTGGATGTTCCCGCCCTCCGACAAACTAAATCCAGAAGCTCGTCAAGGGCGGAGACACCCAGGAGGCGGAGGGCTGAGCCCCAAAGGCCTTGAGGAGCACTGACTCATCAGCAGAGGGGGGTTTGGATATCCAGCCGCCTCATTGTTTGAGGATCTCTAAGATGTCTGCAAATGAGACATCATCCGAGGACGACTTCGGGGACCCCTCTGCATCATCAAGATCAGTGTCCGATGTAATAGACTCGGGGGAGTCCACGTGCTTCCTCTTGCACGATCTCTTCCTTGGGGGTTCCTCCGAAGACAACTCCGAAGAACCCTCAGGAGGAGGGGAACCCCCATTGGGGGTAACCTCAGGCCCAGGGGCTCCGCTGCCTACGGACAGGGGAACTGCCAAAGACCCAGTCTCCACGCCCAGGGAAGGTGCCGGTAAAGCCGGAGAGATGGCCGAAGAAGACTTGGCCAAGGCACTCCTCATGGCTCTGAAAGCCGGACCCCTAGAATCCTGGGAGTGTCTGGTCCCCGGAGCCATGATAGCCGACGGAAGTCCCGCAGCCGAAGCACTGAGAGGGAGGCTCGGAACCGAAAGCATAGGTCCCGAAACATCACCCCCGGGTCCAGCCGAAGAAGTCCGTGTACCAAACTCGGACCCGAAGGCCCGGGTAGGAGTAAGGGTCGGAGCCGACCCTAAGATCTCCACCGGCTCCAACAGCACCTGCTCCGACGGAGCCGAAGCGGTCGGAGGAGGAATGGCAATGGGGTGGGTCTGGGCTATCGGCTCCGAAGCCAACTGTGTCGGAACCGAAACAAATTTTTGGAAGACTGGGGACTGGAACAGTCTTTGGAGCACCCTGTCTATATCTGAATCCGACATCCTCGAAGACCGAGAGGATACTGAACGGGTTCGAGATGGCCTCTCCAACAGCCCCAAAGGGCTAGGGGACCGGCTCCGAGGCGACTCGATGACTATCGGCGCCGAAGGAATACACACACTAGATTCCATCGGTGCCGAGGTGGACTTCGCCGAGGAGGAAGTGTCTGAGCGGGCAACCCTTGTCGGCTCCGAGACCAGTGGAGCCGAAGGTGACCCGCCTCGATGCCCCAGCCATCGGCTCCGAAGCCAGAGGAGTCGAGACTGGTGGCATCGAGGCAGACCGTTCCGCCCTCGGCTCCGAAGTCCTTGGAGCCGAAGGAGAAGCCTGCCTATGTCTTTTGGCGGTCGGATCCGACGGACTGGTCGGAACCGACGCCCTTTTCTTTTTAACCGGAGAAGGAGAGGATGCCAAGGCTTCTTCAAAAGAAGGTTTTATTAACCCTTTAAGAATCAGTTTATTTTTCCTCTCCTGGAGGACCCTTGAGGAAAAAGCGTGACACACGCTGCATGACTCCTGTAAGTGTTTTGCACCCAAACAATACACACAGAGCGAGTGATCGTCTGTGATAGACATTTTGAAATTGCATTTGGTGCATTTTTTGAAGCCCGAAGGCCTAGGATTTTGAGACATTATGGCAAAACAATTTCAGTAACCTTTGACAGAAAAATACAATATGCACTGACTTTCTGTTTACTGACACTACCTAATAAAAGGCTTACAGTTATCGCTTAAAAGCGTCGCAAATAATAAGGGTACTTAGAAACCCTGTAAGTTAGGAGGGTTGACTGACCGGGAAGGCCCTAAGATAAAGGAGGCCTAAACCAAACTCAACCCAATCACACAACAAGTCTTTCACAAACTCCAAACACACACAAAAGTGAAGAATAGCCGTTAAAACAGCTTTTTATGACAAGAACAGCAAAATTCTGACAGAAAAAAGTTAGTAAATTTACTACTCAGCTCAGCCAGCTCGAGACCACGTCTTCGCAGATTAGCGGCAAACGAGATCTGGGGGACTGGTAGTGGTGCATCCTGGGATATAGTAAGCTCAGCCAATAAGAGACTTCACTCTTTGGCATAAGCGTGCCGAGTCGGAGCCGAGGGATCGGCTCCGAACCCATCAGTCAGAATGTAGGCGAGATAGGATCACATAACATCTATCAGTTATGGCAACACCTTTGTCATTCTCTTGGATTGTATGGACATAAACAGTTTAGAATAATTTTAAAACTGAAATGGGTCTATCTGAAGCCAAGTCTGATGGGTCTTTACCCTCTTTCTTCCAGGATGGTACTCCCCTCCCCCTTTTAAAACATTGTTAAATAAGACCTTCCAGATATTTATCACTTTATTCCCTCCTATCCTCTAAACAGGAATACCATGTATTCTGAAGACTTTACTGCTGATTGACTGCACATTGACACTTTACCTCATCTTGTCTTGCCTTAACAGTTAACTGTTGGGCCTCATCTTCCTCAAACCTTGATATAATTAAGTATTTTATAAATATTTACATTTATGCCTTTTCTTGTTTCTCAATTCCTCTGATTTATATAAATTGTCATGAAAGTTCTGAAATATCTGTAATAACTCTATAGGCTCTCTGTTGTTCTATTTTTATTTATTTATTGATTGATTGACTGACATTTCATAACTGGGAAAGCCTGACTGTGTTAGAAACCCATTTTCAGGGGAGGCCCAGGGAGAAAGGCTCCAAACACTGATTACAAAATTGACAGTAACAGTAAACATATAACATCAACTTATAAAACAGCATTGGATAGTTAAAGATGTTAAGATTTTCACTGGGTGTGATGAAGATGGACGGGATTAGAAATGAGTATATTACAGGTCAGCTCAGGTTGGATGGTTTGGAGACAAAGCCAGAGAGGTGAGATTGATTTGGTTTGGATATGTGCTGAGGAGAGATTCTGGCTATATCGGGAGAAGGATGCTAAGGATGGAGTTGCCAGGTAACAGGAAAAGAGGAAAGCCTAAGATAAAGGTTTATGGATGTGGTGAGAGAGGACATGCAGGTGGTTGGTGTGACACAGCAAGATGCAGAAGATAGGAAGAAATGGAAACAGATGATCCACTGTGGTGATCCCCAATGGGAGCAACCAAAAGAAGAAGATTGGATAGATGCACAAGGTACAACAGGAGGTGGTGAATGTACATACTAATTTACATTTTGGATAGAAAAAAATAACATCCCATAAAATGTATTTTTACAAAATATAAATAATAGGTTGGATAGCAGGCATTAGCAAACCACAAAAACATTGGATGTTCCTTTTCCTGGTTTTCTATGATTGGCTTTTTGTTGACTAAGTCATTGCGCTAAACTTTCTTGTGTTATGGAGCTGTGATAAAAATAAATGCTTGACAGCAAGTATAATCCAAATATTCCCTTATCTTAGCTTCAGCACTCTGCAGTTATTCCTTTTTTTGTTTTGTAAGATCCATCTTTTTCTGTAATACTTTAACCTTCGTTAGCCCTTCCAGATAATTAATGTTTTTTCTTATATCTTTTCCTATTTTTATCATATTTTTAAACTCCATCTTCTTTTTTTCCCACTCACTATCTTTTCTGAAGAAATTTCTGTCTTTCCTAATAACTGTTGAATAATTTCAGCTACCCCTTCCTTAAAAATGTATCTTTTTAACAAATAAGTAGGAAAGGATTCATGTCTTATTTTACCTTCATTACCCTGCATCTTTATCGTAATTTTCATTGATGCATGTTCTGGTATAGCCAGTGAATGTGTCTAAGAGCTTTCAATTAATTATACATGCTCCTGTATCAAAATTAAAAATATAATTTTTTCCATTTAATTGATTTTGTTTTGCTGGTACAGTAAAGAATCTCAGCCCAGGTATTGTACCTTGAGTAGTTATGGCAAAAGGATTTGGGGACTGGACAGACTGATGCTTCTATACAGTTTTTTGTAGGTACATAGGTTAGGTGATTAGGAAATTCAAGCCATGTTGGAGTTTTAAGTGGTAAGCAGTGGTGTGTCAGGTGGAATGCATTTGTTACAAATTTCATAATAACAACCCTGTGTTTCTATGCTTAGTCAAACACTCTGCTTGTGCTATGCTGACAGGTCATAACAAGGCCGAAATATGCATATCCATAGATAGTGGGGTTTGGCTTTATTGGCCTGTAATTGTCCATTAGGTCATGGGCAATCAGAATCGCCATATAGCTGAAACACCTGATGTTCATAAGGGTCATTTGCATATATCCCATGTGTCGCTGTTACAGGAGGTTTGGGAGGTCACTCATTGGAAGTTCTAGCTTGGCTGGAGTTTTCATTTAGTTTTTATTGATTGGTTTTTCAGTGTGACCTTCTCACTCTGTTTTAATTTCTTATTCAAATTAAGGAAGGTGATGAGTATTTCTGCATTCTGGAAGTTTGGGATAGGTTCTGAACATTGGGTAATGGAGTTGGTGCTGGGATATAGTAGAGCTATCCCTCCGGCTTTTTTTTTTTTGTTTTATCAACTCTGATTATATTATGTTGAGGTGGAAAGTATCTTTAGCATGGGGGTTTAAGCCAGGTTTCGGTGATTACTAAGATGTCTAGGTTGCGGAGAACCAGACACGTAACTCAGTGGATTTGTTGTATATGCTATGTAGGTTTAAAGTAATATGATTTAAGTTTTTGGTGAACCTTTGCATGTGAGAAGGTGAGAATGAGAGATTGCACTAGATACGCTATTAAGGGAGTTGAAGGGAAAGAAATTGGATAACTTTGGTGAACTGATTGAGTAGGGCCTGGATTAGGATGGATGTCAACACTAATATTCAATGGTTTTAGGAAGTGATGATTGAAGTATAGCCATTTGAATTTATTATTTTTATTATGCTAAGCTTTTGGAGAATGAAGTTGCAATTTAGGTATCTAATTTTAAATAGGTCGGCATTTATGTAGTGATAGAGATGCAGAGATATGATGTGATAATAGGGAGTGTAATTTTTGTTCTGGATTGTGTTTACTTGTGGGAGAAAGAAAACTGGCTGGAAGGGATGAGATATACAATGTAAAGTGGCATAATAGTGATATGAAGAGAAATGAAGGTAATGCAAATGGGTCTATATTAAAATCTCGAAGAGGCGTTTCAGCGAACACCTCTTCATCAACACATAGTGAATGAACGCACTAAATTGCGATCATTCAGAACAGCAATTTCTTTCCCTAGGAAAGAAATTGCTTGCCCTCAAACCATAAACACACCGCTTCAAACAAAACAAAGTGGGGGGCTTCACCCCCCACACCCTCCAATGTGGGGGGCTGTGCCCCCCACACCCCCCTAATTAAATATACTAACTCTGAGATCACACTACAGTGAAGAAAACGGCAAACTAAAACAGAAGGCCAAGTGATTTCTTTCCCAGGGAAAGAAATCGCTGTTCTGAACGATCTCAGTTTAGTGCATTTGTTCAGTATGTGTCAATGAAGAGGTGTTCGCTGAAACGTCTCTTCATGATTTTGATATAGATCCAATGCAAACATATTCATTGTGTGGAGGGCAAAAGTAGGACAAGAGAGATGATAAAGATAAGCAAGTATGCTAAGTTGTAGTTCAAAGTAATCTACTAGAATGCTTTCAAGTAAAGATCTGTATAAGTAGAGGATGGAGGGTGTATTAGGGGGGAAAAATGTTAGTGTTAATTACAGAAGCTAATTGGGTATCATGAGGGTTAGATGACTGAAAAGAAGACTGCTGCACAGGATTGAAGTTCATTTACTAAATATGATTAGATAAATGGAGATAGGTAAGATAAATGTAGAGGAGGTAGGGTGGGAGAGATGTGGGGGCAGGTCAGGTGAATAGAGAGGGATAGACCTGAGCCAAGTATGTTTCTGATACTCAGAAGCAATCAGTTCCATCAACCAACTGTTGGGTATGTGTTAACAATGCAATTATAGAGAAAATAATAACAGAACAGTCAGCAGCTATAAATGCCTTGAATTCACTTTTGTTATTATTCAGTATGAGAAGAAAAAGATTTGGATGCATAACTGATAGGACGTAGGATAATTTTTCTAGAACAGCAACTCTGGTAGTCAGCATGGGCCAGTCTTCACTGAAAGGAATGGTAGCAATGCACCTAAATGCTTAATTTTTCAAAGGAGGACAAGCTACTCATTGGGGAAAAAAAGCCCATACCTATCAAAATATAATTTTATTATTATTATTTATTTTATTTTATTTTACATTTGTTAACCAAGATAGTCCAACTGGGTGTGAGCCCATTTTCAGCAGAGGCCCGGTGAGAAAAGCTCCAGAATTACAATTTACATAGATTTTATAATAAATGTATAACTACACTGATGTGATAAGAAAATACAACTGTACAATTGGCATCTTAGAGAAATAACAATTATGAGAATAATCAATAGTACACAATGAGAAATAAATATCATAAACATTTGTTGATGGAGGCATGATTTTTTTCTATTACATGGAAGTTATTTAAGAGAGAAAATTAGCTTTGTATAAAAAAGAGGAGAAAAGAGTGAGAGGAAAGGGATACATAAGGAATGAAAGTATATATTCAAGGTTAGATTAGAAGACATATAGGGGAAATTAGCCAGGGTTGATACAGGAGCAGATCCATTTGCTATATAGATAGTCTTTTAGGTGTTTCTTAAACTGAGTTTTGTCTGTGATGCTTAAAATGTGTTGGGGAATGTTGTTCATAGGTTCATAGGCAGGTACTAGGCTACTGGCCCAAGGGCATATATAAACCTAGCCAAAAAGGCACCCTGGCTTTTGCCACCCAAGAAAATTATTTTCCTGTGCCCCTGTCAAGCAGAGCCACAGAAGTGATCCCAGGGGTGAATTTCCTATTTCCCATCCAATCATCAATATTTTTCTTGAAGAGTGCTAATGAGGAGCTCTGTTTGACATAAATAGGTAGTCTGTTCCAGAGTATGGGAAATCTCTGGGACAGGAATCTATCCTTCCAGCATGTTCTGTTTATTGTGGTGACAAGGTTTAGGTCCATACAGCATGTAGCTTGGAGGGATTAGGATTTCTTTAAGTGGAGCATGTCCAACAGCTCTGGGTTTGACATAGCTTTGTATGTTAGGCAGATATTTCCTCTGAGTAGGCGATATGTGATGGAGTAAAGCTGGAGTTTTTTAAGATGGTTTGCATAGGGCATCTGTTTGAGGCCAGTAATCCACTTTGTGAGGTATTTCTGTGGCCTTTCCAGTTGTTGTAGATGTCTTGTGAGGTACATACAAAAAGGGGCGTTGTACTCTATAATGGGACTAATGAGTGATGAGTAGAGGGGAACAATGTCCTCTTTTTTTGGATGAGAAACCTTTTGTGATGAGGTGTGCCATGTAGAATGATTTCCTGACCACTGTGGCAATGTGATTATCAAAGGAGAGACTGCTGTCCACCTGTGTCCCAAGGTCTCTTATCACACTTTTGGTGTTAAGTAGACTACCACCTATGTGGTAGTTAATGGGTACAGAGTTTTTACCAAAGGGGATGACAATGCACTTTTTGGCATTGAGCTTCAGGCCATGGCTTTGACACCAGGCATCTGTCTCAATGAGGCCCTTTTGTATGATGTCCACATCATTAGGAGTTTCGATTATGGCTCCTATTTTGCAGTCATCTGCAAACTTCATTAGCCAAAGACCTTCTTTGTTAGCCTGTACTTCAGAGAAGTAGATACCAAACAGGAGAGGACCCAGGACTGAACCCTGTGGTACTCCACTTGTCACTGGTCTGAAGTCGGATTTGGAGTCTGCTACTTTCACAGCGTGGGTTCTGTCCATGAGCCATTTGGCAACCCAGCTTGTGACATAGGGATTTATACCTAGTTTCGTGAGTTTATCTATAATTCCAGAGTGGGGGATGGTGTCGAAAGCCTTGGCGAGATCTAGATAGGCTGTGTGAACCACCTTACCCTCATCTATGGCTTTGGTGACTGCTTCAAAGAAGTCTATCAGGTTTAGGAGACATGATCTGCATTTTACAAACCTGAACTGGGTGAGGTCCAAAGTTTGGAGATTACCAGTGTCTTTGTTTATGAGTTCCATGATGATACGTTCCATGGCCTTGCAGACTAAGCTCGTCAGGCTAATGGGGTGGTAGTTCCCGGAGTCCGTCATGGCTCCCCCTTTGTGGAGTGGGATAACCTTCATGGTGCACCATTCAGTGGGCACAAAGCCTGAGGTGAGGCTATGATTGAACATGGTACTTAGGTGGGGTGCCAGTTCATTCTGTAGTTCATGTAGAACGCAGTCTGGGATATTATCAGGTCCCATGGATGCTGTGTTCTTGGCTTTGGAGAGTGTGTTTTTTACCTGTGCAGCCATGATTACAGGAACTTTGTATTCTTCCGATATAGAGAAGGGCCCTCTAGGGGGTGAGAGGGGGGTTAAAGTTAGCACTGAACTATCTGCCAGGATGTTGGCAATATCAGTTGGTTCTGTATGTTTAGTGCCATTGTGCTGTAACTCAGAGCAGATCTGAGTGTTGCCATTGAGATTCTTGACATAGCTATAGAATGCTTTGTGGTTGTCATATTATATAGACTGCATACTACTATATATTTGTCCCAGTTTTTATTAATGTGATGGGAGTAGAGGGAATCCCCAGCCTTGTTTTTGCTTTTGGAGACTTATAGGAGGGTTTTGTGAATAGAACGGAGTTGACGAGTAGTTGCATATGGTTGGAGAAGTTGTTGTAAGGCAGGGATTCTGTCTGAGTGGTATACTAAGTTGTTAGCAAAAATGAGTTGGGTATAGCTCAGATGTTGGGGAAGTTCTAACCACTTTAATTGTTGTAAGGAGGAACAATGATGTGACTTGTGTTGGGAGTTAGTGGCAAATTTGGCTATTTTATTATAGCAGGATTCAAGTTTGGAAAGTTCTGTTTTGCTAAGAGTGGTAAAGATAGGAGAAGCATAGAACAGAATAGATAGGAGGTGACTTCTGGAGATGTTTAATCTGGCTTGGTTAGTAAGAAATGGCTTAATGCGGTAGAGAGCCCAGCCTGAGATGCAGTTTTTTAATGGATTGAGATATGCGAATATCAAATTTCAGTTGTTATCAATGATAACGCATAGTAGTTTAGTTTGAGAGGTGGCATTTATGAGTGTGCTGTTAGAGAAATGTATGTGGAAAGAGATAGGAAGTTTGGATGATTTGGTGGGGAGAAAAGGCATAAGCTTGGTTTTGCTTGGGTTCAAAACTAGACTAGATTTGTTTAGCCAAAATTCAACTTGTAGATAGGATTGTTGTGTGAGGTCCTGCAGCTGTGAAAGGGAGGATGCATTACATATAATGGTCGAATCATCTGCATCTTGAATAACTGAGGCTAGAGGAGTAGATTTATGCAAATGACTAGTGAATATGTTAAATAATGGCTTAAACCAGCTTGAACTACATCAAAACATGAGACATCCTTTTCTTTTAGTAGTTCAGTGGTACAGATGGTTTTAGTAACTTGCCTAATGGGACAGTCAGATAATATTAGGCAGAATGACAGGTAAACAAATGACTTTCAATACTGTGTGGAAGGGGCAATCTTGAATGCTTTGAATGCCCAGAGGTGTCAGTCTATTTATTGTCTACACAGAAAAAGTATTTTTTTCAGGCTACGAGCTCTCCTAGCAGAAGAAATATATGAGGAGATATGAAGGGTAGGGTAGTAGCAAAAACAGTAACTTTGCAAAACAAGAAAGAATTTTTGTTCATTTTACTTAGAGCACACTGTTCAGATATCTCATGATTAATTGTTTTCACCTGTAGGCTTTATTTCTCCAAATGAAAATATTTGTTAATGAACAAATAGCTAATAACTTTACAAATACAAAGATGAACTTTCATATTGCATACCTTTCATCATTTCTCTTATTTTAAAAGCCAATTTGGTTTAAAAAACATGGTCTATAGCTTAAATTGAGGAAATTCTTCTTAATGTCCACTTTTATTAAAAAAAAAAAATAGTCCAGAGTTTCTCTTGTTGCAAAGCCACAGTTAACATGTCTAACAGTATATCTAATTGGATTGATGCTTTACTGTTTATTAATTTAGTCACTAATTTTATTTTTTTTTCACTAAATATTTTTTTTTATTATTTCAAATAAGATGTCTTAAACATTACATGAAATAAAGATAAATAACATATTTACAATTCTAAAACATTACAGTCACTAATTTTATTAACTGTATACCTAATGGAATTGATGTGTTACAGTTTTCTGATTTCTTCACTAATGTGACTCTATTTCTGGTCTTCTTCCTGATAATCTCCATCTCTCAACTCCAGTCTTTGGTTTAAGTCCAGAATACTTATGACTCTTCTGGTCAGCTCCTGTATTTTTTTCTATCACTCAAGCATTTACCTTTGGAACAATGTAAAATGTTTCACTGGCAAAGTCTTAATAAAAGCTTTTTTCATTATCAGAAGAATTGGAAACAAATAGCCCTTCTGCTTGCTCACTTGCTCTTTGTTGACTAAACTTGTTTATTTCTACCTTAGCTTGTTCTGCACCCAAAATGGATTTGATCCTCTAGAAAAATGTATTTTGAAGACAGTTGTATACTGTCTTGAATCCCAGACTTGGATCTTGACATTCCCTGATTGTTCAGATAAAAAATATTTCTCTTCTGCCTGTTGTACAGTGAACACTCACTTTCCACAAACATTTTGCTTTCCCCGTTTTTGGTACTTTTCCCTTCTGCCTCAGTTTTTTCTGGAACAGCTCTTTCTGTTGATATGAATGCATCTTTACTAATATAGGTATCAGCTACTTTCCCATTAGAGATATGGAGCATAGACATGTTGCACCCTCTCAACTAACAAATCTTGCTGGGGAACATCAATCCAGCTGCTTATCTGTACTTTCATAAAAATAATGCAGTCTATTCCTTCCAGTTTCTTTATACAGCAAAACATCTCAGTTTGTTTTTGCATGCCCTGTCTTCTGACTCTATTATTTTTGAAACAGCTCTTCTTCAAAAAAACTTCTGTTCAGCCAACAGTTTCTTCATTTCAGCCTTGATTTTAGCAGTTTCATTATTTTATCTGAATAGCTACTTTAAAGCTTCTTTGATTTTCCCATCCTTTTGTTATTTTACTTTATATATTCCTTAAGCATTTCACTTGTTTTAAACATTTAAGTAAATTTTATTAATTTTTAACTCCAAAAATTCCAGGAGCTGTATCATGTAGCAAATCTAAAACTTGAACTGCTTTTTTTTTTTGAAGAGCTGCAGGATTTCTTCAGTCAATTATTTTATTCTCCTTTTCTTGCTGATTTTTTCTTACTTTTTCAAATGTGGGAGAAAGTAAGAAGCGGCTTGGGGGTTGGATTAATCGTTAGGTTGTTTACCTCACAGACACAAAATACAGGGTTTGATTCATACCTCTGGTCACTCACTCATTATTGACTAGTCATGTAATAGTCTGCAGACTGATTGACTCATATTTAACTATGACTACATCTTGGCAGGTGCATAATGGTTAAGGTTTTAACCTCAATGATACAAGGTACAGGGTTTGATTCTAACCTCTGTTTTTTGCCTTGACTTGTAATTGTCTGTACACTATTAGTCTAGTATTACCCTATGAATCCGCATCTTCTTTGCTAACATTAGGGTAGTATAATTACTTGTAAATAACTGAATTTTACACATATTAATAACTCTTAACTGTTTTGTTTTTCAAAGTGTTTTAGTTTTCGCACTGGGAGAGCACTAATCAGCCTACTGATCAGTGTGCAGCCATCTTGGAAATCCCAGAAGATGGCCTCTCATTGGTGGAAATGATGTGCCTAGAACATCACTTCTAGTTGGTGTACTTACTGCAGTAAAAGTAGAAATGCTGTAGTCTAGTCTGAGAAGACTGGAATAGCTTCCTGTGAAGCAATCTAGGAGGGAAAAGACTGTACAGGAGATATCTATGTACTATGGATTTTGATTCCTGGTTCTTGCCAGTGCAGAAAGGAATTATAGAATGTAGATATGCAAGCACATTTAATTTCTGCATAGTGGAATACTAGCAGTTGTTGCATAGGGAGTGTTGGGGTAGAATGTAACAGATGAGATAGAAGGCAAGACTAGACCCTAGCTTGTACTGTTCAGTACTAACAGGTGTTATGGAAGGGGGAACTAGCATTTATGGCAAATGGGACTATACAAGCACATACAGTATAGGTTAGTACTGTACTATACTCTTAGCAGCTTTGGTAGAAGTGACCCATCAATATATGGCACATTCTTGCATGTACACAGACACCAGCCATTGGCCATCTACCATATGCAGATATTCTGTGGTGATCTTACTGGGGTGGGGTGTGACTTGATACATATTACACATGTCATATGACCTTAAACACAATGTATACTGAAAGAAGGAATGGACGCCATACACTCTGTGCAGAACAGGTGCTTATATTACTGACGAGAGTGTATACCTTTGGCCAGTAAAATAATGCAGAAGGCTGATAGAAGGGCACAGGAGCATAGTGACAGAAATGTTGCTACAAGCTATTACCATCCAGTGGTCCTGTTAAGGAAGACCAACATAAAAAGGCCATGGGACATAGCAACACATCTGAAATGCCAGCCTGAAGGAGATAACTGAGCTCCTGCAAGTTGCCACTGCATGTGGGGTGTGGCTATTTGACTGGAGAGGACTGTATGCCAGCAGAAATATGCTATTGAATATGGTAGGGGGTGTAAAACCTTGGCTTGAGATGATTGTCACTGTTGAAGTGACACCCCTATCCCATATGCAAAATGGGAAAAAGAGTTGAGGATGGATGGATTTGTGATCTTTATACAGAGGACATGACAACAACACAGTTGTGAGCAGGAGGAGGCTAACAGATGTGTTGCCTTTATACACCCAGGACATAGAGAGCTGGGCTTCTGATGGACAGCTAAAAAGGAATCTGCAGAGGAACTTCAGGTAACACTGGGAGAGGAGGTAACCACACAGTCCCTCATTGGTGGTATGAATTTAATGAGCCTAGGCAGGATACACATTATCATATGTAATTGTTAATATAACTGACAGTAGTATACACACTGACATTTCTGAACAGATGGTGTGGGTATAAATGTGCCTGTTGGCATGGCAATGATATATATACACACTTGTTTCAGCAATCCAGGCAGAATCAATCAACTAAGAAACATCTCCCAGTATTACTGATTCTATGACAACACATGTGACCATGTGAAGTATATATCATCTGTGGCAGAGGTAGTTGTCAACATGTGCTTCTCTTTTGACTCACATGTGTTTGCCTTTTAACTGACATGTATAACTTTTCCCCATATGTTTCTACAGTGGGTAACAAGAAAACTGAGGATGGTTTAGATTCACTGAATATGACCTGAGTTCTGCATTCTGTAAGGCACTGAGACACACTCTTCATAGCATACAACGGCATATTCACAACACTAACCACACCATTTGCAGCACCTGTTCTTTATGTGGAATCCACAGGAATGGGTTAGTGGACATCAGCAACAATGCATGTGTGCGCACGTACACGTGTGTGTGTGTGTGTGTGTGTGTGTGTGTGTGTGTGTGTGTGTGTGTTGGCGTGCGCGCGCGCGTGTGTGTGTATGTGTGTGTGTGTGTGCGTGTGTGTGTTGTGGGTGAGTACCATAACAAAATGAAGAGGAACAAAAAAAGACAGGAAAAACAAGGGAGTTATAAAAAGGGGTGAGGGAGCACTTTCCTTGACTATTTCTGAATATACATTTTTCAGTGATAGCTGCTAGCAGCAGAGGAGAACAACTAGCAGAAAGCTAGTGTGGGTGGTGATGGTCATTTTTTTGTCAAACAGACAAAAGAGAGAGTAGTCATTTGACCCTTCCTTAGTGCATGACCATGCAGCTCACACATCATCATTAAACAAATGCTCATCTGTTTCATTGAGGACAGATATAGTTGTACTAAAAAGTAATCTACTGTATTCGGTATAATTGTATTGTGTGGCTGGGCTGCATAAGGAAACAGAAAGATACATAAGGAAAAAAAAAGAGGACCTATGTATGGATGCAGAAATGATTTTGTGGTTTTGATTTACTAAAATAGACCCAATGATGGATGAAGAAATGTTTTGGGGGTTGCTTTTACTAAATTCTAAAATAGTAAAAAGACCTATGTATGGGTGAAGAATTGACTTGCAGGAGGGGTTGCTTTACTAAGTTTTAAATATATACGTATATATAAAAGCTGCTCACAGAAGTAGGCTGAAGGTAAGACTTAGTTTCATTGCCATGAACTAGCATCAAATGACCAGTTCATATAAGGCATTGTCAAACCTGTTACGTGCATTATGGACAAAGAGGCATAAAATAAAGACTGTTATGATATATGCAGTGATCTCCATTGTGACTTGTTCTGGGTCTATGTTACCATGTCATGTTAGGTAAGCACATATGAAATGAGAAGTTTTCTTCTCAGCATTTTTTCACAGTTTTGGAAAGGACAGCACTGTACATAGCCTTGTACACAAAAATAAATTCTTTACTGTCCAAGCTTGCAATCTCAGAGTCGCAGACATGTCCAACCTCATTTTTTTGACTAGAAGACTATAAAAGTAGTTTTTTTTAAATATATTTGTAAAGTTTACTGAAAAAAAAATATTAGTTAATATGTACCAATTTAGAAACAACAAAGTCCTGGTCTTCTAACATTTCTAAGATATATAGTTCATCTACTCTGAGTCAATTCACCACAGATTACTGCTTATATAGGAAGGTTTGGCATCTTTTATATTACAGCTTTCCTGCTAGTCATCAAAAGTAACATGCAAACTACTCTGGTTCTCATAATTTATCTTGCTTTGCACATGAAATACTTCTAAAAATCATTCTAATTTTCTGCTACATCTATAATGAAGTATTAACTGTATTTATTAACATTCCTATGTATTAAAATTAGAAAATATCACTTCTTTATCAGAGGGTTTACAGCAGTTTTTGGTTCTTCTGCTGTCTTTGTGCTTTACTTTATGATACATTTGAGGTAGAAGAAATTCACAGTTTTGAATATGATGCTTAATGCAAACAATATTTTAAGTTCATCAGTCAAAACCTTTCTTTATGTCTATGGCATATTTTGATTTAAATGCACATTGTCTCATGATAGCAGGATTTTGTTTCCTTTGTAGATATCTTTATTCTCCCTTTAGCTTTTGCCATTTCTCTTTTTTCTCTCACTTTTTCCTTGTTGTACCTTTTACATGATAATTAGGAAACACAACACATAAAATAGAAATATCATACAGCAAAAAAAAATGTATTTAAACTAGTGTCACTCAACACCATTTATAGTCCATCTGCGAATAATTTGTCATTTAGGTTTTTATTTATTGGTATCAGCATACATTTTCCTGAAAAGTCATCTTAATTTAACAGTGGATTACAAGTTCACAGATGAATGGTAATATTCCCTGATTTTCTCGCATACCAGCATAAGGACTACTTAAAAATATTAACACCATTGTGTACGCAATTATTTGCAAACATCTGTGTCAGTGCAGTAGTAATTTGCCAAGCTTGTACTGGGAACCATGGAATCTTTATGACTTAATTTCTGATTTGGATGGGAGTGAAGTATGCCAAAGAAGGAAAAAATGGGTTCAAAACAGGAATATCTCACAAAGTCATGCAGAAAATGTCAGAATAGTTTTTTAGCCCTTCTATGGCAACAGCCAACTACAGTTTCAAATTAGACAATTTTGTGTTTAGGAATGTTATATGTCACTTTTGCCACAGCATCTACAGGGCATACATTTTTTGTATATAACATAGACACACTTTGCAAAAAGTTATTTGTGTAGGAAAGTTTATATATCACACCCCCCAGACAGGGCAGAAAACAAACAGCTTGCAGGCCAATTCAGCGCTTTAGAATAAATGAGTATAAATATATTTAATCAACATCAGTTTTTTCTGAGTAGTGAACACTGTAACTAACTTGTCAAGATTGTAAATCAGGGTAGTATTATACAGCAGTTTGTTGTAGTGATTAAATAGTGCACATTTGACATGTGTCTTTGTATATGACGGAAGGACAGATGTTAGTAACTTGATGGATCTTTTTACATTAGAATTGTGGCTACAGCTAAGAACCAGTACAGAAAAAAATACTAAATGCCCTACCAACAAAAAGCTTGATAACGAACAGCCAGCCACATATAGTAAATTATTAATATTTTGTCTGGTGCGAACCAGTACTGTCACATACGAATTCCTGAGAACCACGTGAGCTTGTAAATACATGTGAAGGATTAACTTGTGTATCTTTCCTATGTTAAAACAAAGCCAGTCAGCAACCTTTACAGCAAAGTCAGGGCAAAGCAACAGATGGGTCAAACAAAGTTCTCATTTGAAGGGATATGCAGAACTCTTTTCATGATCAGAGAAGGCCACCATTTTGTGATTAACTAATAATGCCTTAAATATAAAAAATCTCTAAACAGACAAAGTTTAGTTTGTTGAAAACAATGTCAAAACATGTATTAGAAATTGTCAAATAACTTGCACAGGGTTATGCAAAATGTAAATTGATAGTGAAAGGAATCTGTGTCTGCAAGACACATAAAGCTTTACACAAAGAACTGTTCTAAATTCACAGCTAGCTGCTATGTAAATCTGAAATACGAAATGGACAGTCTACCTGAAAAAAGTGCCTATACATTTGGTTGTTCTTCAAAGAAAAAGAAAACCTGACAGGAAAATATGATTTCATTTTCAGTGAAATACATCTTTCTAAACCCTTGTGATCTGACAGTGCTTTCTTAAATGTGGTTGGTGCCACTGCCTTGAGGGAGCAAACAGAAAACCGAACAAAATGGCACATTAAATCTATGTCTGGCTGCAGAAGGTAAGCTCCTGTGGTTCCAAGGGCTGCTGCCCTGCTGGGTTCTTCTGCGAGCCAGGGCAGGCCATAACGAGAAACAATACCTCCCTTTCAGAAAGGGTTCGCACACAGGCAGCAAGACTCTATGTCTGTTTGCTTTACAGAGTTGGCTACATCGGCCAAAATCAACATTATTCCCATCTGTCAAGCAGTCTCAGGGAAATTGTTACCAGAGTTTTCTAGTGTATGTGGACAGTGCATTAGAATGAGAACACAGGCGATGCAGGGTAATATAAAACAGTAGGTGTTGTCTGTTTGAAGAGAAAGACTGTGCAGTAAATACAAAGGACAATTTCTGGCCTCTCTGCTTTGACCTTTTATCTTTACTTTGCATGACTGTACTCATCATAGTTGGTTTGATGTAATTTCAAAATTTTATTGAAATGGCGGGGAAATGCCTCGAGGCTAAGTAAATAGACTTTTATCTACAATATCTGTGACTCTAATTTAAGAATAATGAATGTGTTCTATGAATGTGTCTGACAACACAATCACAACGGTCTACCTTCTCCAGAAAAGACATTATTAATAGTGACATCAGACCAAAATTTTTCAATTACAAAAATATGTTGATGTCTTTAGCAGTAACATCTGATATATCTGTTAAAAGCATTGGGAAAGGGATAATATCAAAGTACCTGGCCAATACAGAAATGCAATGTTATAACTGGATAAGTAATGCTGTCTCAATGTAATCAGTCTTGCTTAAGCTTCATTTGCAAACCTAACTGGTTTCCAAAATTAATTTTCCTATTTTTCATTAAGATTTAGTAATACTTTCTGTCTACTTTAAACTAACTAAATGACTAGTATTGCCATTTCATCTACATCATTTTCATAATAAATTAATTGCAAATATTTACTTTGGTGTTGTGCAACATATTCCTCTATTAGAGATACTTTCAAACTTTTTTCACATCTGTTGCCACAAATATTCTGTTTTTTCTTAGTATTTGTTCTGAATAAGGTTTCCCTACTGCACATTACTGAGGGAAAGAAGAACCTGGAGGTCCTTACAGTGTCAGGTTTGCTTACAGGATGTGCATATTGGACATCCCATTGACTATTTTACTTCTGATCATACGTTGTTCTTTTTTAATGTGCTGCTTCTATAAACTACCTGCGCAGGTAGTATATTTCAAGCAATGGCATCTATGGGAATGTTACTTTTCTGCTTCCACTAGATCTTCATTTCCCTGTATATTCCACCTGCCTATTATCATTGAACATCATCTTAAAAGTATTTAGATATGGCAACCACAACTTCACTATCTTGTGCCATTGTATCACCGTTCTTTACTTAGCTCCAGTCTTCTGAAGCCCCATGTAAATTATGTTCTACTTTTAAAAACTGAGCCCCTTCTTGAAATGTCATAACTTCTACTGCAGGATTCAATGGCCCATATGTACTGCAGTTACCTCCTTTTGAGTGCCAAACTGATGATGACAGATTTTACATTATCTGCAGAAATGCACACATTTCTTCCTGTTCAATGGTAATACAGTTTCTAAGATATTGAAAAAAAAAGGTTCCTAGTATAGGCCCAGTGGACATCCACCTGTCAAGTGTCCCTTCATTATAATGAATGCATATGATACACTTGATATGTTCTGTTTGCATGATAAGTAAACTGCTTACTTCCCAACTGCTTTTAGTATTTCACAGTTTGTTCTGTCTGCTGCACCCTTTAAACTCTATATTTGGTCTTTATAAATCAAAATGAAGCAATGCACAGGAAGGCTTGTCTGGTACTAAATAATCTTTCTTAATGTAGCATGCAATTGTGTCTACGTTTTTTACTAGTTAAATGTGTAAAAACACTTTGTGCTTTATTTATTGTACTAAATATGCAATCAATGCATACTGCAAGGAAGTGTAAATACCTTGTAAACTGTAAGTATGCTCAATAAACTTGTTCAGAACCTTTTCCCTCTTGCGGTGGTGTACAGTCAAATTTATTTGATGTGTTTATTTTTTTCTTCTTCTTTGCTTCTTAAATGGTTAAATGAAATAGTTCTTCATGGACCCTTTAGCTGTGATTTGTTTCACAAAGGTAAGGGGAAAGGTAATACATATGGACAATTTACAGTAGCCAGTTACACATCATGTTTTTACAAGGGTGCTAGAGTAACTGAAGAAAAAACAGACACACATGGGAAGAAAATGCAAACTCCACAGCAGATAGTAACCAGATGTCAGGACTGAACCCGATGCTCTGTTGTCTTGGAATAGAGAACTTAACCAGTGCCTCCGTGCAGATGTTTTACAGGAAAAATGGTCAGCCTGAACTGTTTTATGGAAAATGTAGACAATATTACTGTATGTTATTATGTGCAAAGCTTTTCTCCCAGGGCCTCCACTGAAAATGGATTGTATCCCAGTCGGACTCTCCCTGTAAACAAATACAAATAAATAAAACAAATAAAAATATATAATCATTGAAGCAGTACTACACAATTAACATATTATAGCCTTCCCTAAAATAGTTTTTAATTAGTCTAATGAAGACTGAATAATTCTCTTCAGCCAGGAGTCATCTACAGTAGTGTCTCAGATTCTACCTCTTAACTTCTTTGTTCAGCATCAGGGACAAAGCTAAACATAATGCTGGACAAAGGCCCAAAATCCATGCCAGTTTTTTAAATTACTCTAAGAGAAAGTTAATAGAAGAGCAGGTTTTATACCAATATTCATTTTCTGAAGAATAAGAAGGATTAGTCTCTAATGCATGGCATTATTGAATGACTGTAATCTTCAATGATTTATAAGATAATAAAATAAAAAATAGGAACAGCGCAAAAATATGAGGCAAAATAAAGGATAGTTTCTGCAAAATCAGGGATAGTTTAGAGTCTGTGCCAAAAATATGTGATTTGCGGACAAATGCAGATTTGCCACAATGAAAAGAAACAACATAGTTGTCACTGATAGGCCTCTGTTTGAATAAAACTTTTAGCTGACAAATTACTTATCCAATTTTCTGGTTTGGATCTTTCTCTCAGGTTATCACATTAATTTTTAATATATTTTTGAAGATATTCTGTTATAGACAGACATAGTAGTTATGCTTACTGTAGTCTTTCGTATTCTGCTGACCTGTGTTCTCAGTTCTGCTATCCTCATTTTAAAGAAGTCAGCCAAGCTTATCTGGTAAGATGCACACACCAAACATGCATGCATTGCATCTTTAAAGTTTTAGTCTGTGATATTCCTGATAACTTACCTACAATTGAATCCACTGGGCTTGTTCAATATTTTACTACAAGTAGGACACTGACAAGCTTTTAGCTGTTTGCTCCTTTGTTATATACCATTATAGCTTACTAGTTGAGCAAGAAAGCCACAGGAATGCCTTGATGTTGAGTCACACCATACACGGTCCTTCATTTGTGCTTTTTTTTCTGTAAATGAGCTTGAAGCAGTCTTCCTGCTCTGAAGTATCTATAAAACGGACTTTATCATACCTACTTTTTGGTGCACAGCACCGCACTAGCTCAAGTAATTGCTTTCACTAATGTAACCAAAGGTCCTTTCTAAGGAATTCGTCCCCCTAATAGGGGCACGAGTCAGAGAAATTAGGTGTGGTATTATTATACAGTAGGTCTGATATTATTTCTTTATCTATCCATAGACCTTGTCTCATAACCTGATGTACGGTGGCTCTGGCTGACAAGCTAGACCAGACATCACCAAGGTGTGCAGCCATTGTAAGGTGCACACCATGTGCAAGTGCAGCATTTGCTTCTGTTTCTATAGGCATCATGGGGGTGCTGTGGTAGCAGGAGCTGGGGATACCCTCACTTAACTCTGGATGAAGGGAAAATTGCCAAAACAATTCATTATCACCATCTTCATGGCTACCATCTTGCACACTGACAAATAATCAATTCTAAATTATCAGTACTGCAGGCAAGCATCTTGTTCATTCTTTAGTGGGTAATTCATGACCTTTAGTTTGTAAATGAATAACTAGAAAAGATACAATACATCATGACAAGGAGATGACTTTGCTGTCATTTACCAAGGCAAGTGAACTGCATTTTTTTATTTTGTGAAACTATATTCCAGAAACAATAGAAACACAGCACAGAGACTTTGATAGGAAATTAGGTTAATTTGGTCCACTGTGTCAGTTTTTCAATTTGTTTGAGCAGCCAAAGGTCCAATTTAACAAAACTTTATATTCAGAAATCATCACAATAATGTCTGTGTATATCTTTTATACATTTTTGCACCATTTTGACCACATGCTATCTCCTTAGAATTATTATTTCACTGCTTCCCCACCTTTCTTCAGGCCATCCACTTATTTATCTTCAGACTGTTCTAGCATATAAAACCTTCCTCTTTTATTTTAAAAGATGGCACCATCTTGAACTGCTGAGTTCCCTGAAGTGCTGAAACTTCTCTGCAGTGCTGTCACCTTTTTCTACAAGAGCATACATAGTTTGTTATTTTAGTTTGTGTTTTACATCATTTCCATTGGAGGCTATGGATCATTTTTCTACTTCTATATTAAATGCTTCTGCCCAGTGTATGTTTTTGAAGAAATAGGGTCTCCAGAACTATGTACAGCAATTTAGTTAGGGTCTTTTACTATCTGTAGAGAAATATAGCATTTTCCAATTTTCTACTGCTAATGCCTCCACAACTGCAATTCAGCACTCTGCCAGATTTTATTTCTGCTTTTCACAGTGGTTGCTTCCATTTGGGTTTTTTGGTCTGAGTACTCTAATTTTCTTTCCACTTTTTGTTTGCAATGCTTTGCCTCCAAATGTGTGCTGTTTTGTACGGTTCCATTTACCATATATATATTATTATTAAGCATACTCTTTGTTTTGAAATGCAGTTACCTTATCTCAGACAGTGCTCCTAGTATTCACAAATCTGTTTCTTTTCTTTTAGATGTTACTATAATGAACCTTATTACATAGCTTTAGGTCATCTGTTGGAATATGTATTTTCATTCTTGACCTTATTCAATGTTATTTATAGGGTTTACAAAAGGACCAGCCACAGTATTGCTCCCTGTGGTAACTAACTGATAACCACACTCTTCATTCATTGTTTTTGTCCATTTCCTATTATCTACCAATCACTTTACCCATAGTACCATCTTCTTGTAAACACTGAATAGGTCTGGTTTGTTCAACAGTATGTTTTGTCGTGACAAATCAAATGTCATGTTAAAATTTGTCTGCCATAGAGACATCCATACTATACCCATTGCTATGACGTCCTAATCAAAGAATTCTATTGGATGCATCTGAAGTCTATATAGGTCATATCTAAACCCATACCCTAGACTATTGCTATGGTTACTTAGGATAGTAGGTTCACATGTAATTACTAGGCTAATGACCTTAAAGGACTTGTTAAGCCTAGCCATACTTCCCAAATGTATTTGACAGGTTTTGATACCCCTCATTTTATTGGGGGTATAGCTTGGATGTAGGTGATTGAGAATTTACAAGTGTCCTCTTTTTAGTAGAGACATGAGTGGCAGATCAGGGGTAAAATTATGATTCCCTGTCTTCTGATTCAAGTTGTACTTGAATAAGTGCTGGGAGGAACTCTGCCTCACATGGATGGGAAACCTGTTCCAGAGAAGTGGCAGCTTCTGAGACACATACCTGTCCCTCCACCATATCTTATTTATGTTGCAGATGAGGTTTAGGTCCCTAGACTGGGTGTTTCTAATTCCATTTACTTTGTGGCTATACAACAGGTCCATTAGAGTTATATTAGAGGATGCTTTGAAGGCCAGACATGGATCACTTCTCAGCAGTCTGTAGAAAAATAAGGCTTTGAGGCAGTCCATGTAGGATATATTGTCTCTACCATGTATTCCTTTTATGAAGAACCTCTGTTGATGCTCCAGTTGTTAATGAGTAGTCTAATGAGGGTTGAGTACAATGGAATAATGACATCTTTGGATATATGCCACACCCTTGCTTATAAGTTGTACAATGTAGAATGATGTCCTTACTGCAGTAGAGACATGATGGTCAAAGGTCAAGTCACTGTTTGCATGTGTTTCCAAATCCCTGACTGCAGGGTCAATTTTTAGGGATATATTATCAATGCAGTAATTTGCAATGGTGGTTGTTTTTCTGAAAGATAGCATTATACATTTTTGGCGTTGTGGTTTAGACCGTAACTCGTACACCAGTTACTAGTCTGTGTCAGGTCTTCTTGTAGTATGTTTATGCCTTTGGGGGATTTTATGACTATATCTGGTGAGTCAGAGGCCTTTGATGTTGGCCTTGACTTCAGAAAAGTAGATGACAAAAAAGAACAACCCTAGCACTAAGCCCCGGTGACACTGCTAGTGACTGGCTTTTTCGTGGAGATAAACTCACCTATCCTGACTTCTACTTAATCCAAGAATTTTGCTAGATGCACCTAGCATAGCCTTCCTGATTTGAATCCATATCACATTGGATCACTGTCAGCAGTTCTATGATTTTACCTATCACTGAATTTGGTTTGTAAGTTATGGAGTTTTCAGTTCAGTCTTGCTCTTAGTCATGTGAAGAAAAAAAAAAGAAAAAAAAAATTCTCCCTCGTTTGCTTTTCAGGTACTATATAATCTTTCCATGACTTACTGAAGTGGTTATCAGTGCCATAACAAATTCTCTAAGAGTTTTGGACTGAAATGTGTAAGCCCTTGATTTCTTGCTTGGCGTTAGTTTTTAAAAGTCTTTCACAAGGGTTCAGGCGCCTAGGCAGCGAGACATTTCCCTGTGGTACATTTGACTGGGGACACATGGCTGAAGTGACATTCAGCTGCAGAGAAATATGGCTGTTTGTAAATTCCCTGTGGGCAAAGAGAAGCCCATACTGCCATGCCCACAGCTATAATAACCAAATGCATGGAGGCAGAAGAAGTAATGATTGTTGTGCTTAGTGTACAGTACATACTTGCGTGACTAAGTCATGTAGAAGTGTGCTACAGCATGCAGAAAATCCTGCCTGGTTCTGTAGTCACATTTATGCTCCAGTATGCATTTTAGGTAATGTTCTCTAGACACTGTGAAGAGGGTAGTGGTCCACACACACTGATTATAAAGGCACTGCCCATTGTGCACTGCATTTTTACTGCCACTGACATGCCCTCTGGCCAGCCTGCTGCTTATGCCTGCCATATTGCCTGCTGTCTCATGTTCGCTTGTGGACCATGGACATTGTTTTCCCCCTGTGCATTTGGTTATTGAAGTTGTAGGTATGGCAACACATTCTTCTCTTTGCCCTCAGGGAATTTGCAAACAGCCATATTTCTCTGCAGCTGAATGTAATTTCAGCCATTTGTCCCCAGTCAAATGTACCACAGGGGAAATGTCTCGCTGTCTAGGTGCCTGAACCCCTTTCACAAACTTTTTTTTCTGTCAAAGGGATTGAATTAACTCTTGTATATAAGTAGCTGTATTCAGTGGTAATGATGACTGTCTCTATTCTCTTTAAGAATACTGCACATAATTTTAATTTAGTTTTCTGTTTGTGTTAGTTTACATATGCATGACAAGTATAGCATATTAGTTAATGGGGATAATGGAAAAAAGAAGTAAAACAGTTGTATGATTTGCCAACAGATAAAAACATAGCAACACTTTTGAAGTATGACACTGGTCTGTGTGATGACCAAAAGCAGTGTCAGTTTGACAGTAACATAGAAATTTGCAAGGCAGGTTTATTGATTTCCATTAGTAGAGACAACAGTAAAGCTGCCATGCTGACTGATGTAAACGTTCTTCAGGCACAATCATTTCAAAATGGGTTGCACTCAAAAATGGCTCTGAAAGATTCAAATATGGCCGCCATTCTGTAAGCACTGCTAATCTACAGCTCTTCAATACTCATGGAATAAAATCAACCCAGAGGAAATACCAGGACCTATTTAAACAAAATATTCTGAGTTAACAACTTTAATCTATATCCAGAAAACCAGAAAAGGGAAAATAAACCTGAAGAATTAACAAATCTATCAAGATTACATCAGATTATCTGGAGCTGAGGAAAGAAACAAGGAAAAGAAGCCATGTGCTCAGGGCACTTTACAAATCCACTTCTATCTACAAACCAAGACACCTTACTTCCACAAAATGTCAAAAGAAGATAAAAATATGGACACTACAACAACAAAAACTAAAATCTCAGAATTATTATCTCCTGAGAAAGATCTGAACTCTAAATGGCAGAAAATAACAAAACAACAAGACACTGCAAAATCAGGGAATAAAAATAAAACAGATCAACTAGCAAACCTGGATGATGTAAAAGCTGCTTTACTGCCTATCCAAGAGGCAATAAAAGAAATGTCTGCTCAACTGCAATCATTTGGAACTTCCTTCAACCAAATCTTGGAAAGAATGGACAAATATGAAGCCAACACAGCGGAGAATGAGGAAAAAATAGCCCTTCTATCCAAAAAAGCTGACTCACATAAAGCAGACATACAAATCATGCAAGCTAAAATCATTGACCTGGAGGCAAGATCCAGAAGGAATAACATAATCATTAGAGGCATACTGGAAAATATACAGCACAATGAACTGAATCCTTCTATCATACATATATTTGCAACACTACTCAAAGACCAAAAAACAGCCAAGCAAATAATAATTGAGAGAGCTCACAGAGCCCAGAGAGAATCTCATACTTCAAAAATTCCAAGACCAGTCTATGTCAAACTACTTAACTTTCAAGATGTTAATAAAATATTATTATCTGCAAAGAAAAATGGGGGACCCCTAATATGGAACAACAACAGAATCTCTCTATCCCAGGGTTTGCCTCTTCAAATTAGGCAAGCCAGACAGCTTATGTCTCCTTATTGCAAATTTCTACTTGATAAAAAACTAAAATTCCAAATGAAGTATCCAAATACTTTACTATTTTCTGTGGATGGGGTTAAATACTCAGTCACCAACAATACAGAAGCAAAATCTACCTTTATGTCTGTTTTTAAAAGAATTCCCGCCTTGGACAACTAGCTTCACTCTCCGATGTGATTACTGAACCTCTGAGATCGGATATAACTCACAATAACAGTCATGGACTTACTTTTCCCATAGTTTGCTCCTGCCTTGCTCTAGGCCACTTTTTTGGAATGGCGCGACCCTATTTCTCGTTCTCCAAGCCACGAGAGCCCCAACAGGAAGTACATATCATCCGCATCACATTTGCTTTCCCACGGGAGGAACTGAAAGTTCTTTTGCTGCTACAGAAGCCGTTTTAAGAGGTGACACTTCCGGAAGTCTGCCTGCATGCAGAGTCCCCTTCGAGAAGCTAAGTAATCAGCTTAGCTGTCCAGAAGCTTGAAGAGAAGAACAATGGAACTGTAAATAAAAAAAAAAAAGTTAAATACTGACGAGAAATCTCTAAAATATGTAAACGTTACAGTTAAATCACATAGTCTCTTTACACACAGATATCAAAAGTTGCTTCTAAATGTCACCATGTTCCCAGCTTCATATAGCATAAATAGAGTTGCCAAAGTATATTACACTGCTAATAGCCATGAAAATACTAAATGGTAATACAACAAACTACATATTCCTAAAGGAACACACTCTTGAGTTTATAAACATAGGGTTTATTTTCACTTATGATAATTTTAACATAGCTTAATGTGCCCTCCTTAAACCTCTACCTATACTTAATATGAGAGCATATGGCAGGTTTGGTACCTTATATAAAAGCAAACCTGTTATAACCTGCATAACATGAGAATCTTTGCGCTAGCATTAACACACACACTAGAGCTGAGATATCTATTCTATATAAAATCCCTTTTATGACATTAATATGTCAGGACTTGAAATTTGCTGGTTAGACATTACACTGAAGGTAGTGAATGAAGTAATTTAATACAAATTCTAATACAAATAAAATATAATAATGTAATAAGCTGACACCAACAGAAACATATTAATAATACCTGAGACCTCAGCTTTAAAGCATCCTACTTTGGAAATCATATTGTAGACCCAGGTAAATTTAACCTCATATAACTGTAAATGAAGTCCGCACATACAATTATTCAACAATAATATAAAGGAACAATGCTTTTTGATGTGCTTGATATAAGATATGCCACCGAGTAAATTTTATTATGACACACTATACCTAATTACAGTTTACGTAAATGCATATAGTACACAATACATTTGATGCTGAAATCAACATAAAATGAGTTTGCATAACTTTGATGATAAAGAAAATACATATATTAATGTATTGAGTCTACTACAGAGTTCAGATTGGAACTAGGTGCTCTCTTATATTATATACTGGATAATGCATTAAGGGTAGTAGAGTACTTTTTTTTTTTTGTTTCTATCCTATATTCCACAATGCTATAATAACAATAAGGTTCACACCTACTTGAATTGATCACTAATGATTGCCTAACTATGTGTGTCTATATTCATGTTTATGCATATGTGTATATTGCTATATAGTTATATCGTTTTCTCCAGGACTTATCAGAATAAGAATGTGTAAAGTAAAACAGCTCACATATAGCGAATCTGTTGTAAAACAAAAGTTGCATTAAGATCTTCTTTAAACATAAGGCCATTCAAGATTGAAACAACACAAGGCAGGAGTAATAAAACCGGTGGGAGTAATGATTCTTGGAGCATTTGAACTTCAAACTTAAATATTCCCCCAAAGTAAGGAAAGTAATAATCAGAGGCATCAATCTCCTACCAAGGGGAGGAAGAAGCATATACAAACTAAGTCTAAATGAGGAATGAATATACTCTATGAAAATGGTTAACAAATTAAACTTGAAATAACAATTTATAATGGATAAACTTTCAAAAATATTAGAGATAAGTTTCTTAAATTGATGTTACCTGCCTTTCGGCAAGATCAAAATTGGTTAAAATGGATTTTTCAACTTTGATACCTTATTATAAATCTCACAAAAGAGACTTGGAGTGCAGAAGTAGTATTTGTTAGGGAATGAGTGGGATAGGCTTTGTACAAATAGTTGTAGGTCACACAGGGCCATTAAGACTCTTTTACCTCTTGAATACTAACATACAAGGTATTTATATACTAATAATACAAACAAATACAAAAACCAAATCTTGCAAGGTCCTGTTAAATTCCTGGTCCAGGAGATTAGTGGGTAGGCACAGGGAAGGGACGGGAATAAAATAATGCTTTCATAACATGTTTTTGATAAGAAATAAAAACTTCCCAATATACTTACACAAATTTTCAAGACTACTTTCACAAAATAAAAGCTTTATAAATGTGGGAAATAGACTCATGGAACATTAAAGGGCTCCAGAACATTAAGAAAAGGAAACTGTTTCTTCACCTAGCTCTACAGTCTAAGGCAATCTTTTTACTAATTCAAGAAACACATTTAACTAATGAACAATGGTCAGAAATCAAAGAAAAAAAGTGGATAAGAGAAATTATAGCCTTTGAAGGCAAAACCAACAGTGCAGGGGCAGCTATAATCATTAAGAATCATTACAAATATAACATTTTAGAATCCAAAATAGATAAAGAAGGAAGATGGTGTTATGTAACCCTTTCAACTCCTGCTTATGATAAACCCATTTTACTTCTCAATATATATGCACCTTGTAATAACCAGCATTCCTTTTTCGCTTCATTGTACCCTATCTTAAACCAATACAATAACCACTACATGATCATAGGAGGGGATTGAAATACATATCAGAACCCAAAAAGGGATAAATCAAGTCCACAGAGATCATGCAACAAACAAGCAGTTTTAACATTAAGAGAACTTAAATATGACTTTAATTTATATGATCCCTTCAAATATGGTAATAACACAAATAACGCAAATAATTTTACATTTTACTACAACTGTCATAAAATGTGGTCGAGAATTGACTTTTTTCTAATTTCATAAGCACTAATTAATCTTGACCCCGCAGTATCCGTACATACTCGTTACTTGTCTGACCATTCTAAAATTACCTTATACATTATTAAGACCACCAAAAACAACACACTACATCAGGGATACAACTGGTCTCTAAACCCCAATCTCTTAAATAAAAAGGAAATAATTCAGGAAGTTCAGGATATTCTTAAAATGTCCCTAGACAATTTAACAAAACAAAAACACCTTCATGATATTGAATGGGCGGCAACTAAAGCCCAGATAAGAGGTATCTTTCTCCAGAAAGCTTCTCACTATAAGAGAATCCAAATTAAAAAAGAACAACAACTAGAGGCTAAAATTAAATCATTGGAACAGGATCTAATTAAAAACTATAACACGCAAACTGAAACAGATCTATTGAAATGCCAGAAAGACCTATTCTTGGTTCACAACAATAATTTATCATTTCATGAAACAAAAATACTTGCAAAATATGCTAACCATATACAAACACCGTCACGAGCACTGGCAAAGATTATTAACCATTCTAAAACACCTTCTCAAATTTCAGAATTATGTTATAAGAATAAGACCTACACAAAAACCGAAGACATTATCAAAATTTTTGAAGTTATATACTCACAAATTTATGGAGAACAAAAACACCTACTTACAAATCAAAACAGTACAGACTTCCTACAAAAACTCAATTTTCCAAAAATTGATGCCAAACAACGAAAAGAATTAATAGAACCAATAACCATGGAAGAAATAATAACAACAATCAAAAAATTGAAATCACACAAATCTCCCGGCCCAGATGGCCTTACTGCGGAGTTTTACAAAACATTCTATCTTATCACTGCACAAATATTATATCATGTATTAAACTATATAATAAACAATAACATTAATGATATACACTTTAATGCATCCAAAATGATCTTCATACCCAAAGAAAAGGCAGATCCACAAAATCCAGATAGTTACAGACCCATCTCATTACTCAATATTGATACTAAAATTCTAACATCTATCCTGGCTAATAGACCGAAAAAAATAATGGACATAATTATTTCGAGTGAACAATCTCTTTTTAACATTCAGACAAACCAGTGACAATACACTAACACTGCACACACTAATTTCATATGCTAATCAGAATAACCAAAATATATATGCACTAATTATAGATGCTCATAAAGCCTTTGATAGAGTCAACATAAAATTTTTATTCCAAATCCTACCCTACTTCAACATACCCCAAGAATTTATTCTAACCCTACAAACATTATACAACAACCCTTATACAACATTATACATAAATAAAAGGTGGTCTAATAGAATACAAATCAGAAATGGCACTCGTCAAGGGTGTCCTTTTTCTCCATTATTGTTCAACCTATATCTAGAACCCCTATTTTTAAACATCAAACAAAATGTATATCACAATGCCCCAGTAATATATAACACAAACATTTCTCTGCATATATTGTACAATGCCAACCACAGACACCAAAAAAATACTATCTGCTATTGAAGACTTCACACTAATTTCAAACTATAAAATAAACCTTAAAAAAACTAACATCTTCCCTTTAAAATCTCCGAAACCTTTCTCACTGCTCCCATTGATAGGTCAAATAAAATCTGAAGAAAAGATTAAATATTTAGGAATTACATTCTCTACAGATAACAAAAATATATATCTTAATAATATCAAACAAAAGTGGGATCACATTCTACTTGATCTAAAAAGATGGAAAAATCTGAAACTACCACCATTAGCCAAAGTCTCGATTATTAAAATGAATATCTTGCCCAGATTTTTATACATCTTCATGTCCTCCCAGCTATCAATACCTAAGAAATTTTTAAAGCAAATTCACACTGAATTCGCTAAATTTATATGGGAACCAAAAAAAAGCACAATCTCATATGATAAACTGATGACTCCGAAAAACAAAGGTGGATTAGACCTACCAAATTTTGAAAATTACTATTCAATCATAAACGCCAATAGAACCTTAAGAATTGAAAATTACAATACACTAGGAAGTAGCTGGACCCCACATTGGGTAAAACTAGGTTTTAAACATATTGAAAGCCTGAATATAAATCCCAAATCAATACCTTTTTTAAGTAGTAAAAACATTAAAGCACATAACCTATTGGAATGCCTTAAAAATTCTATAATATTAACACAAAATCTTTTTAAGTCAGTAAATCTCCTTCAACCCATGATGATACTACAACCTATTCACAAAAATCCTAACTTGAGAATTAATAACCAGCTACTAGACCTGAAAAAATTCCCACTCATAATTAATATAACACTACAAGATATATACCCATATTTGAATTGTCCCACTCACAAAATAAGAAACCAATTGGGCCTTCCCAAGACATATTTGCTGATCTTAAGACAGATCAAAGAATTGTATATAAGCTACCTACAAGATATAAACATCAATAAAGATGACTTAATGAAATGTAACTCATTATGGCAAGCCCTTCTACAACACAGTAAATTTATAACATGCTCATACAAAATGATCAAAGACCTGAAATTTCAAGAACACATACTCTTATCAAATTATTGGAAAGAAAAAAATACCATCGGTAGAAAACCATAAAATATTACAAGCAATCAACCTAACAATAAAATCTGTACCTCTTCAAAAGCTAGGATTTACCCAACTCATGATATATAATAATGCTTATTATACACGCCTTAGACTGCATAAATTTAACTCTAGGAACTCACAATTTTGCCCACATTGTAAAGATGAAACTGCTGACCTTTTACATATGTTCTGGAGCTGTAAATGTGTATTCAAACTTTGGAACTCCCTGAAAGTACAGCTACAAAAGATGGGATATCAATCATCAATGCTCACTTGGGAATTTACGATACTACATATTCCCCCAATTAACCTATCTAAAAGTCAAACAATCATCCTCATTAATATTTTCCTATTAATGAAACTTTACAAAGCTACAAACTGGCTGACTCCATCTAAAATCTCATGGAATAACTTTAGGAACCTAGTGATAAAACATATATTAGCCCACAAATACATAATAAACAGACAAAACAAAAACCCCAATATTTTGAAACGTTGGGAACAAATTTTCAATATAATACTTGCATAAAACATTGATTTTGGAAGACATCTACAACATACATAATAAAAATCATAACATTATAGGGCATTATACTAACCTGATGGTACTAACCCTGGCGAAAACAACTCTTATCTCCTTCCATACTATTAAAATATGAAAGCATTCATGTAAATAGTGTAAATATGTTCTAAATATATTGTTGTTGTACCAGTTATATATCACTTGTATTTACTCTTATGAAATGATGTATATTGAAATTAAACAATAAAGAAATATAAAAAAAAAAAAATGGCTCTGAAAAAAAAGATTATGGTGTTGAAGTATTTTTCTCTCAGTAACTTTTTAAGACAAGACTCTTATGCATTTTTTTCTTTCTGGTCATGTTCATCTGTTGTCCAGAACTGGTTTATGTTGAAGCAACAACTTTTGCCATATTTTTACTGTTAGCTCCACTGATGTGCCAGCCACTTTAATGGACGTAGAGATATGCAAGGTGATTATTGGCACTCCTTGACAGTAGCCAAGTGCCTCAGCTCACATTGGACTATTGATGTCCTCATAACATATGTACTTCTGCTGTCCAATGGTGCAACAGCAACAGACAAAGAGAACTATTAGAGGATGGGGTGGTGTGTTGGGATATATTCTTCTCATTTAAGATATATGCATGAATACAATACTACTCAGACATTCATGTGTTGAATTAGTTTATGGTTTCAGTCCATTGCTTTCTGTTGTAGCTTTAGGCTTATTTTGATTTTAATATACTTAACACTATTTATTAAATAATAATGAATTCTAAAAAAATGTGACTTTGTTCATCTTATAGATAGTTGGCTGCTGAATAGCTGATCATTCATTGGTTAGTCATTGAATATGACAACATTGGCTACTTTGCTTGTCACACAGTAGAGCTACGGCGAATAACATAATTATGAGAATGACAGTCTGTAAGAACATATATACATTTCACAATCATATAATTACATATAAACTACACAGGAAAATAAAAGCCATGGGTGAAGTATTACAGAGTGTGTAAGAGTTTGCATGACTCTGTCTAGTTTGGAAAGGTTTTACATAATGCTGTCTAAAGCATTACTCTACAACATATAAATCTCTGGTTCTAGAGGGTATGGCACAGATGAAGATGTATGTGATGTAAGGGATAGACACGTGTACAAAAACATGACCTATGTTGCTTTTTGGGATGCTACTAAGTGAAAGAAAAGGCTGCAAATAATTTACTCAAAAGAATTCATATGTATGTCAGATAAATCAGGCCAACAATAAAAGTAGCACTAAACTTCCCATATTTGATCATATAAACCTGGAGTTTTGTTCACTCTTTCATTGCTGATGGACATGTGTTAACAATCATGAACTACTCCACAGTCTATCACTGCTTTTTGATTTTCAGTGCCCTTTATAAATACATTTGAACAGTGCAACATATCAAACAACTATCATGTTGGCTGTCATAAAAAAACTGATCTGAAAGACATAAGGCTGATCCAGAGATTCGACTTATTGGAGAATACTTATCATTGATATTTAAGTCATTTGAATGCAGGCTTTGTTCTGGGATGTGTTATTTATATAGGGATGTTTCCATAACCATGTAAATAAGGTCCACATGCTAATTCTGTGCTGCCATTGAAGGGCACTCGTGTTTGTGCATGAGTTAATAAGTATGTACCATGCAGGTGAAAACAAATACATGAACTAACACTTTATGAGGATTACATTCACAAAATCGCATAAACTGTGTTGCTAGTGTTGGGATTTAACCCATTGCTATTCCAGATTATATTCTCTGTTTCTCCCTGATAGGTTTATTTCTTTATTTTGGACTAAAGGTATTCATGTCTAATGTCTCCTTTTATGTGTACAAGTAAAATGAATAGTTTAAATGTGCAGCAAATATAATTCCTAATCAGGGAGAAGAGAACCCAACACAGGGCAAAAAAGTCTATAAAAGGAGAGCAAAAATAAACTGCAGAAATAAAGGGTGTATAAAAAAGAGAGTTTATCCTACACTTCATCATGTTTAGGTGTGTGTTGTTTTAATGCATATATTTAACCTGAATTTTTTATTATTATTTATTTTTGGTTCTCACCCCAGCTGACTATCATCAGTCATGCCTTAGACCTCTATTCAATCAACTACTCCATTTTTCCCTGACACTTGTGTGACTTACTTCTTCCGGCTGTGGCCCTGTGGAGTAAACCCTTATGTTAAGCAGCTGGGATAAGCATGCAGTGATGAGACCAGTACATAACAACATGACACTATCCTCACAGCTCAGAGAGTTTTTTTTTTCTTTTTATATGCCTTACCTACTGTCCCACCTCAATTCCCAATGTGCATTCCACGTGCATATAGCTCTGGACTAGCATCATTAGACTTCATCAATCACTACAATTTCTTGGCTCTCAACCCTGACCCTCATCAGGATAGGTAAAATTGTCAAATGGTTAAAATACTAATCTGTACTATCCTCCTTGCTAACTCCACAGGGTTCAAGTTCACTAATCCAGAGTCACTTAGGTTAGAATCAGGTCTCCATCCCTTTGCTTCAGTGTGACATTTTTGCTTGACAGAACGGTTGCTTCCTTGGTTTTGGTATGTGCCTTTAAGGACTCCTTTAACTGAATTTACCTTTGTTTTTGCTTTGGAGTACATCTTTTTGTTATAATGAGATTACTGTTTGGTGTGCAATCAACAAACATTTTTGCGATTTCATTATATTTAGGGAGAGTGAACTCATTTGAATTTCATTCAGACTATGTGCCTTTCAGACTTAAGCTTCTAATCAATAATTAATAAAGATTACAAGAATATGATAATCATGTAGATACTGGAATGTTTTGCTCTGAGAAAATGATGCCGATATTACTTTCATACGTAATATATTTAAGTCATTGACTGGGATTCAGAAAGAGTTACCATGAGTGGTAAGCCCTACCATGAGAAGCCAACTCTTGTAGTAACCCTTTCCAGTCAAGGATCACCCTTCTACAAGCAGAAGATTTACAGTGGAGAGCAGTTCTACCAGTTGTGTGGCAGGATAATGATGTAATCCAGGGAAGTGGCTAATGATAATTAATCATAAACTCTCCTCAGAAATGCCTGTAGTAAATGATTTACACTGACAAATTATTCAGACTCACTAAGCTGCAAATATTATTACAGCAGGTTGTGTTAGTTAACATGGCCAAAAGACAGAAGCCATGCATTTAATTCAAAGGGAGACAATGCATTGCAGATAAGTTTAGCAAAATTCAGTGGAGAGGTAGTGGTGGGGGTCTGTGAGTTTGTGCATATGTGTGGATGTCAGTATGCATGTGTGCATGTCTGCAGAGGTACAAATCACCTGGGATGACTGTGTGCATATGTGTGTGTGTGTGTGTGTGTGTGTGTGTGTGTGTGTGTGTGTGTGTGTGTGTGTGTGTGTGTGCGTGTGTGTGTATGTGTGTGTCTCTCTCTCTCTCTGCATGTATTTGCCTGGATGTTTTCAGTAGGCAGGTTAGGTAGGGGATCAAGAGGGTAGATATGTGCATTTGTATGTGAAGGAGTGAGCATGTCCATGAGTTAATTTAAATTCATTCTTGTTCTTGCCCAAGGTGTGCCAGAAGCACCACCACAATTTAAAGCTTGTTGCACATACAGTATACTAATAGCAGCAGCAACACCTAGCATGTTTTTTTCTTAAGTATATTTGTGCCTGTATGCCAAAAGGTTGTAGTATGCATGGCAAAAGCCTACACTGAGTGTACACAATTGCTTTGTAGCTTTCTGAATAGCTCCACATTGTTGGATTTTTTAATTAGCCAAACCAAACCACTATCGTTTGCAGAACAGGAGCTAACAAACAACACTGCGAGAGGTACATAGACAAGCCAAGTTAAATAACCAAATCAAACTTTAATGAAAATAAATAAAAATAAATATAAAAGGTTGAGTGCTTTCATCTTCAAGTTACAGACTTCATCTGAACTGAATAACTTAACATTTAACAGCCTTACAGTCTCAACAATCAAGCCATCCCAACGCAGTCCATAATCATGATGCAAAATCATTGCATATCCGATATAGTTTTTAAGAACATATTCTCAGCATTATAATCTACCATGGTTGCTGCATGTCCAGGAGGTTATAATATGATATTAGCAAGGCTATTTGATTGTTTAGTAATTAATTTCATTTGTTTTAGCCAATGATTTTGCATCATAATTATGGATTGCGTTGGAATGACTTGATTGTTGAGACTGTGCAAGGATGGTCATTAAGTTATTCAGTTCTGAAGAAGTCTGCTTCTTGAAGACAAACGCGCTCAACTTGTATTTATTTTTTATTTTTTTCATTAAAGCTTGATTTGGTTATTTAACTTGGCCTGTCAGTGTACCTGTAACAGTGCTCTTTATTGGTTAATTAGCATCTGCTTAGATTCCTTATGCATTTGTTAGCATAACCGGTTGTTTCCCATTACTTGCCAGCTCTACACATTGTGTAGATCTGCTTATTGAATACCAACTAGCACGCTACCACGTTGGCACAAACACGATTATGACACTTCATGTAGCTCTTTATGACTCTCTTTCTCTGTGTGTCTCTTAAACACACACACACACACACACACACACACACACACACACACACTGAATCTTCATACATGACAAGTGTCCTTTTGGGCACTGAACCACTTTTCAGGGAGATAATCAATAGAATTACAATAATACAGGAAACAAAATCATAAAACAAGTCCATATATCTGTGGCACTCATTGATGGAAACTTGTACATTACCCTCATATTTACCCACTGGACAAAAAGGAAAAAGAAAATATAAGAGGAGAACAGCAGAATGTAAAATGTGAACTCAGAATGCTAGTTATGTTGTAGGAATGACTTTTAGAAAGTATATTTTAAGTCAGTATTATAGTAGTTTCATAGTAGTGTACTAGGCTATCTGCCCGGGGGCATTTATAAGCCTAGCCAACAGTGACGTGGCTTCCGCCACCCCGTATTATATAGTTGCGCCTCTCTAGTAGTGACACATGTGGGACCCCATTATTTAGTAAACTATACCTCTGTCTAGTAGTGACACTGAGGTGACTCCCGGGGTAAACTTGCGATCTCCCATCCATGCATCGAGATTTTTCTTGAACAGTGCCAATGAAGGGCTCTGTCTCACATGAACTGGGATTTTGTTCCAGAGTATGGGTAACCTCTGTGTTATGAATCTATCCCTCCAGCATGTCCTATTCATATTTGTGCAGAGGTTGAAATCTTTAGCTCAGCGTGGTTCTGGTGGATTTGGATTTTTGAGATGGAGCATGTCCATCAGTTCTTGGTTGGACATGGCCCTATATGTTAGGCACAAATCACCTCTGAGCAGGCGGTATGCTACTGAATAGAGCTGGAGTTTCTTTAATCTAGCTGGATAAGGCACATGTTTGAGACCTATGATCCTCTTGGTAAGGTACTTCTGGGGTCTTTCCAGTTGTTGCATGTGCCGAGTGAGATACATCCCAAATGGAGCATTATATTCAATCATGGGCCTGACAAGGGAGGAATATAGAGGTACAATGACCTCCTTTGATCTGGATGAGAATCCCTTCATGATGAGATGGGCAAGGTAGAATGTCTTTCTGACCACTTTGGCAACATGGTTGTCAAAGGAGAGGTCACTATCGACTTGAGTCCCCAGGTCTCTGATTACTTCTTCCGTATTCAGTGGGTTATTGTCTACGTGATAATTTGTGGGTACTTTGTTTTTCCCAAAGGGGATGACTATACATTTTTTGGAGTTAAGTTTGAGGCCATGATTCCGGCACCAGTTGTCCGTTTCAGTGAGACCTTTCTGTAGGATGTGTGTGTCAGCAGGTGAATCAACTATGGCACCCAGTTTGCAGTCATCTGCAAACTTTGTCAGCCATAATCCTCCCATATTTGCTTTCACATCTGAGAAGTAAATGCCGAATAAGAGTGGTCCCAAGACTGAGCCCTGTGGGACACCACTGTGACTGGTTTTGAGTCTGACATGGCTCCAGCAATTTTGACCTTATGGGTTCTGTTTTTAGCCAGTTTGCTACCCATCTTGTGACATATGGATTTACATTTAGGCTGCTGAGCTTGTCTATGACGCCAGAGTGTGGTATCGTGTCAAAGGCTTTAGCCAAGTCCAAGTAGGCAGTGTGGACAGCCTTGCCCTCGTCGATGGCACTAGTGACTGTCTCAAGAAGTCAACCAGGTTTAAGAGGCAGGATCTGCCATTTACAAAACCGAACTGGGTGGGATCAAGGGTCTGCAGATCCCCAATGTCGCCATTTATGAGTTCCATGATGATTCTTTCCATAGCCTTGCAGACCAGGCTGGTCAGACTTATGGGGCGTAGTTACCAGGGTCAGTAGAATTTCCCCCTTTGTGGAGTGGGACCACTGTTGCTGTGCGCCAGTGTTCAGGTACATATCCTGTAGTGAGGCTAAGATTGAATAGCATTCTTAGGTGCGGGTTTAGTTCATCTTGAAGTTCACGTAACACGCAACCGGGGATACCATCGGGTCCCATAGATGCTGTGTTTTTTGCTTTGTTGAGTGCTGATTTCACCTGTATGTCTGTGATGACAGGTAGGTTACATTCAGCAGGGATAATTACTTCATCTTTAGGGGGTGAGGGAGGTGAGAAGTTTGCACTGAACCTATCTGCCAGAATATTGGCAATGTCGGTAGGGTCAGTGAATTTTTTGTCGTTGTGTACTAACTCAGAGCATATCTGAGAATTTCCTCCCAAGGTTCTGACATAATTGAAGAAGGCCTTGTGATTGTCTTTGGTATCCTTGGCAATCTTTTTCTCAAAGTATTGTTAATTCAGGTAGATTTAGAGTGAGTGAGTGTAGGAATTGTTGATATTGGACAGAATTATTTACAAAATATTATCATTATGTACAATTTATTTATACAAGAGACTCTCTTGATTATTACAATGGGCTTACCTATGGCCAGGATAGGTATGAGTTCAGAGAAAGGAAGTAAAGAGAGGGCCATATTGGGATTATCTTGGTGTGTTTCAAGAATATACTCATGAGTTGTTAGGTGGATTTTCAGTTGCATTTTGAATGAAGAAAGGTTTCCATTGAGTCTTAGGTTTACAGAGGAAAAAGTACCATATTCTAGAAAATTGGTTACCATACAGGGCTTCATATATTGAGTTGTAAGCTTTGTGTATACTTAGTAAGGATTTTTATATGGATGGCTGAATTCTTGTTGATATATATGCAGTCAGAATATTTTTATACTGAGACATTGGTTTATAGAATAGATTGTGTGCCATATGTAATTGAGTACAGCTGAGTTGTTGAAGCAGTTCTAGTAATTAAAGAATTTTGAAGGGCTATGCAGTGATGAGATATACAGGGAAAGTTGGATTTAAGTTTTGCAATTTTATGTAGCATTGTTGTAGTTAGTAACCATATTAATGTGTAGATTAGTAAGCATAGGTGAGGAAGTAGGTAGACAGTGGCTACACCTTTAGTTTTATCTTCAGTGAGAAATGTATTTATGTGGTATAGGGCCTGTTTACAAATGAGTAGCAACTGTCCTAAAGTAGTACTTTCTGTATCACACTTGTTTTAATGGTAATAACCCATGTTCTGTGATAGATGATTCACCAGTGAGGACAAGATAAGAAAGAGAATAAAATAAAATAAATTAAAATTGCACTTATAAAAAAAATAAATCTACAATCACTTTTAATAATATTAAGTTATATTGACTTGAATTTTACAATCTTAAAATAAATAAATTATTATCATCTGTCAAGAAGAGCTGTCAGAAATATTCTATTGTATTTCTTTATACGAGTATAAAAGTCATTCAGAGTTTGCTAAATGTATTATTTAAATTACTGAATTGTCAAAGCTGATGCACTTGAACCAACAGTTCAATGATTCACTTGAACAACAAAAAATCTAGCTCAATCCCATGTTGTAGTTGCATTCCTCATTTCTTGAATGAGCGCCCAGAATTCAGTCATTTCCTCATGTTACATTCTTTTTCATTCTGAAATGTGATAAAGATATACTTAATTAAATACATTTTCTCCATATTTATTTTACTTTTCAGCAAAGTACTGTATATCTAGGGCACACAGTGTAAGCAGTGCAGTTCTACTGCTTAATTGCAATACAAAGAATACTTTGCTGGAATGATTTTCTGCAGAGGAATTGTTGAATCATGACAGAGACCAGTGGTTTATGTTTGCAGATGATCTCACCAATACATATGGTCTATGCAGACAGCAGGCAATTGCTTGAAATTAATGGTCATTTACTTCCTGAAACTCCTAAATAAATACACTACTAAATACCCATAAAATTATATACATATTTTGAAAAAGATGTTATGCTTGACTAACTTAACACTCTCTCTCCGCTATCATCCAGTCATGATCATATGATGCCCATCATGGGGAAATATTCCCTTTTCCCCACTGTAGTGCGATCCCGTAGTTGGTATATATAGTTGGGGTGGGGGGTGGAGCATAGCCCTCCATCTAGGTGGGTTTCAGATGGTACAGTGTGTATTGTGTAGATTTGGGCAAGTGTTTACTTGCCCTAGGAAAAAGCCCGTGGTTTGGGATTTTAAGTTTTGTTGTTTTTGCCTCACAAAAATAACACTTGGGATTGCAGACTTTCGATATTTGAAAGTAGATCCATATATATATATATATATATATATATATATATATATATATATATATATATATATATAGGGTCCCTATTAAATCAATGATAAGGTCCCTATTAGATCGACGAAAAATCAAAATCTTGAATGGCTTAGAAGTTGAAAATACCATTCTTTGTAATCGCTATTGTGACATCGTGGTACAGTGAAGATCAGAAAATTTGCCCTTTCCTCACTGTAGTGCGATCTCGGAGTTGGAATATATATTTAGTGGGGGGTGAGGAGGACGCAGCCCTCCACAATAGCGATTTTGATTTCTTGCATTTCCCCATATATATATATATATATATATATATATATATAGTATATACATGTATAATGTAACATGCTGAGCTCATATAAGGGGCAGCATTCCTTTTAGTGCATGGAAAATAACTAATATGTGGGAACATCTATGTGCTAGTCAGTAACAAGGACTTTCTTGCCAATTACTGTTTCATGAAAGAAGAGTCCCTCAGGTAAGGACTTCAGGAAGCTGGATCCTCATTTAGAGGTATACAAAAACTTAAGCATGAGTTTGCATGAAGATCTGGGAGGCATGGAATATGACAGCATTGCTGTGGCCAGTGTAGTGGTAAACCTACAGAGGTATAACTGGGAGAGTTGCCTACAAGTCACTGCTGGAACTGAAAACCAAAAAAAAAAAAACAAAGGTAATTATATACACATAGTTACAGTTGATTTAAAAAAATTAGTTACATTTGATTAAAAACTACTATTAGCTTGTAGAAAATGGCTGTTGGCTTGGTTTTGGAGGATTGGAATTATAATGCAAATTAGGGTTAATTATTATTAATTACTTTCTAAACCTCATTGTTACGTATTCTCTTTTCTGATTAATTGCAGAATTAGTGTATTTAAATTAGAAGTTTGTGGTTTGCTGGGTGGGCTTACCCCTTGCAAAAAAAGTACCTGGAGATATATTTGGATGTGACATTTTCAGTGAAATGATCTTTGATATTTTGTGGTTTACATCAAATGTGTTTTCAGCTAAATGAACCACTTTTTTAGGTCAAATGAACTTTAATCTCACACACACACACACACACACACACACACACACACACACACACACACACACACACACACACACAGCCCAATCCCTTGCTCCGGGTGTAAATTACTTAGTTCAGTGTAAGTCTTCTATGTAGATAGACTTCTCACTGGAGTACATCACATACCAAGAGCGGATCTTTTGTGTGTGTGTGTATTTACATCAGAGGAGTTCATTAGTTTGTGTCCCATTAATACATAGCTCAATAATCTATGAGACTGATTTTTGAACCACTGAGGTCAGTATAATATGGCTAACATAACACAAGCCATTTATTTACTGTAGAAATCAGGAAACAAGTTGCACATGTCATCTAAATCTCGCATCTCAGTTATAGAATATCCATGATTACTGGCAGAAAGTGTATATTAAAACTTGCTTTTTCATTGCATTTAATTAATGAACAGGGTCACAGAAAGTGTTACACTTTGTAATGTTGCAATAATGCAGATACTACAAGTTTTATCTGACATGTAATAGCTTGGGTGAGATGTGTAACGGTCCTATTTGATTACAACCCTTACACCCCCTATGGGTAAGCGCCTTTGATGTTAATGACCACACTGTGAAATGACATAGTTAAGCAGAGACCTGAAGAGAAACATAAGAACATGAGATTATCTTTAAAGGAAAGAAAAGAGGTGATTTATACAATATTGAATTGCTTTAATCATGATTCAGTCCCATTTAAAATACTGCTGCTATTAATTAATTAGCAGTATATTATGCAAACAAAATTGAGTGCATGGGGGTGTCACTCTTACTTATCATACACAGTTAGATATACCTCGAGCTTTATTCATATTATATATTCACATATACTGTCTAAGATATGATTACACAAGTACAGATCATTATATATCACTGTGCCTCATGTCTGGTTGAAGGTTATAGAGATAATTTGTGCTAGATCACGTACCTAATTACAAACTTAATGTTCTTCCTTTGCTATCCAGCCCTTTTGCTAAAGGGTACACCACACATCTGTGTCTTATTTTGAAAAACAGCTTCTCATTGCGTTGTTCAAAAATTCTTTTTCCTACAATAAATGATTGGAAAAATTAGTCTAACATACATGAAATGTTTACATTTTAAAACATAGATATGCTCTGAAAGTTTCACTTCAGAATCTTGAACTACTGAAATATCGAATTTTAGTAGCTCGAGACTGAAGTGTCAAAAATGCAGTTGTGTGAAAGTGCAGAATCCCGAATGCGGAAACGTCTAATGCGGAAATGTCGAATCCGCAGTTGTTGAGGCGTGTACGTGACGTGGGGTTCCCCTGTGTTCATAATGTGCGGTGTGCTATGTGGATGTAGCTAGAAATTCAGGTAAGTGATATTTTAGTAGGGATTTTGGGTAGGGATTTTAGTGTGTGTGAGTGTGTTTGGAGTTTTGAGTTTTGGGTTAGGGTAGATAGGTAAGATTGTGAGTGTGTAAGTGTTGAGAGTGGTGGTATTTGTACGTATGTGATGTGTGTTTGTGCAAGGGGAGTGTAGAATGTGTAGTGGTGGTTTTTGTGTGTTTGTGTCTTTAGTGCAACCTTAGAGTTAGGATATATAAGTAGCAGGGGTATGGGGGGTGCAGCCCCTCACATGGGGGGGTGGAGGGGGGGCTTGCCCCCTGCTTATATGTAGGGTTTGTGCGTGTGTTTGTTTTGTTGTGTTTGCATGTGTTTTGTTGTGTTTGTGTGTGTTTTGTTGGTTTGTAGTGTAGGGAGGAAGGTGTATGTGTGCTTGTGTGTGTGTGTGTGTGTGTGTGTGTGTGTGTGTGTGTGTGTGTGTGTGTGTGTGTGTGGAGTGTGTATGTGGGTAGTCGCGATTTTGAATTTTGCGCTTTTAGGGTTTTGGGTTTTTCAGCTTTTGGCTTTACAGTCTCAAAATACTGAATTTGCAGTATTTCAGTATTTCAGGATTGTTAAGTGAAACAGCTCTGAATTCTACCTGATTATATTGTTCCACTTGCAAAACATTTTGTGCACCTTGTGTAAGACATTTAACCATGTTCTGGAACTTGTAGCCAAAGTTGTTAGAGACAGTGTCATAGTGTCCTCTTTTTATTCCACATTTTGTGAGGAATTTTCAGGGGGAAAGGGCAATTGAAAGCTGAGAGTTATGTTTATGGGTGATCTTGGAGTACTGGTCTGGTCGTGACTTACTTAGAGATACATAGTACATGAGCTGGAGTTTGAATAAAATAAACACAGGCTTACAGGATGAAGCTCTTTATAGCACATAACCTTAACTCTCTTTCCTACACTATGAGATAACTATAGGAAGACTGAAGGTGGCATACCTCCCAACGTCCTAGAGCAAGAAATCTGGACAAAGCCATAATGAATGGGGGGGACAAAAGCCTTATAATACGTACACTTGTTAAATATTGCTTTTACAAACTTAGAAAGTTGATAGAATAACAGGTTTTGCATTAGCATGAATTTTATAAAGATCCAAGAAAGAAAACCTCAAGACCAGCATGCTGAATCTCATAACAACATTAAGAAACATCAATAAAAGCATTAAAAAATAAGAGGTGGTAATAAAGCTGGATAAATGCTTTTGGAAAGTTCTCCCTTCATCAGATCGACCATAGTATGTATTTCCTGCCTTTTAAACACGTCCATAAACAATCCATAACCAATCAAATTTAGTGTGGCAGCCTACGCCCCTGCATCACTACAAACTCTATGGACCAGTTACTCTGTACCCTAGCTAGGGGCAATAAAATGGTAGACTTGATCCTTACCAATATGTGGCAGATTTGTTCCCCATCAAATGTAATTTCTTCCCTGGTGAAATCAGACCACAGGTCAATCACATTCACCATAAGACTGAAACCTGAACAATCTTTTCATTAATTTGGTATTTAGGGATTATGTGAAGGCTAATCTACTAAAACGAATGATGACCTATCTAAATTCAAAAGGTCCTTCAGTATGAATGACCACACTGCTTATATGTGGGGTCCTTCACTGCCAAATTTTATATACATGTAAGTAGCTGCATAGATGCATATGTCCCCCTCAGAAATAAATATAACACTAGATTCAGAAGTAAACCTCTGTGGTAGAACCCAAATATAAACAGGCTCTATAATAAAAGAAACAAATGTATTAAACACAAAAATAAATCTACCATAAAAATGCCAAAAACACTGTTGTAAACTAAACAAGGAACTCTGGACCCTGATCTATTCAACTAATGAAATGAGATAAAAGTAGACATGTAGGCAGAGGATAACCACAAACCTTTCTTTAATTATGTTAAAATACCAGAAACAGTGCCTTCATTATGCAGAATTAATAGCAAATGATAGCACATACTCAGACACAGAGGATGCAGCCAATTTACTAGCAGACAAATTTAGCTCAAACTTCAGCCCCCCCTCTCCCAACCAGTATTTGCAGATCACAAATCCACACATACATACCTCCCACCCAAGTCTCCCAATAACAAGTTCTCAAGATGCTATCTTAAGCGAAGAACACTATGTCTATTGGGACAGATAATATACCAGAGTCCGTGCTAGTCAGCTTGAAACATAACTTGTCTGATCCCCTACTGAAGCTATTCAATATGGAGGACAGCAACAGTCATGTCCTTGCACAAAGGTGGGACTTCAACAGACCCAGTGAATTATAGATCCATAAGCCTGACCAGTTTCATCTGTAAAGCTAAGGAAATGATCATTATGGATTTAATATATAAGGATAAAGGTAAGCTACAGACTCTTAACCTAACCCACTTCAGACCTGCCTAGTTGACCTGGTTGACTTCTTCAAAAAAGTTACTGAAGGACAAGAACAAAAACAGTACACATCACATATCTAGTCCTCACAAAAGCATTCAACACCACCCCACACTTGAGTATCATAAATAAACAATCCCAGATAAATGCCATTTCTTTTGTAACTTGGATGGCAAATTGACTCACAAATAGAACCCAGCAAGCTTGGGTGGGCATCTATACCTCCTCCAATAACCTTGCCACTAGCAATGTACCCCAGGGTTTAGTCCTTGGGTACTCCTCTTTGGCATTTACTTTGTAGAGGTCAAAGCTAATGCTAATAGTTTGCGGCTGACCAAATTTTCAGAAGACAATGAACTTGGTGCTATTATAAACTCCATAGAGGAAACCAAGATCCTCCAAGAGGGCCTGTCCCAAACAAATAGCTGGTGTCAAAACTGTCTATTAAAACTAAATGCAAAGATGTGTATAAATGGACCCTTCATCAAGCATGACTAGTAACACACCATTATAAATGTATTCTATAGTTAGGGATCTGGAAATCTATGTTTTTTACAAAAAAAAATGTATCTAAGCTTGTTTCCTGCCTTTCCTGTAACTAGTCTAGTCCAGATATAGATTTGCTGTAACCAGGACTGCTTGCAAGTTTCTGAGCCCTGAAAGCCTTTCTGTGTTGGAGGGAAGCCTTCTAGCTTATCAGTGGGAGTGGTAAGCACTAGGTAGCCTATCTATCACAAGAGAGGTTTCTGGCCCAAAGATTGTAGTTTACTGGCCATTTGGGCAGTTTTTTCATCTCTTTCAACTTTCTGGTTTAAAAGCCTGCATTTGCACTTGTTTCCCAACTTTCCTGTAACTAGTCTAGTCCAGATACATATTTGCTGTATCCAGGACTGTATGTAAGCTTCTGAGCCCCCCCAAACCTTTCTGTGTTGGAGGGAAGCCTTCCAGCTTATCAGTGGAAGTGGTAAGCATTAGGTAGCCTATCTACCACAAGAGTGGTTTCTGGCCTAAAATTTGTAGTTTATTGGCCATTTAGCAGTTTTTCCATCTCTTTCAACTTTCTAGTTTAAAAGCCCATGATTGCGCTTGTTTCCCACCTTTCCTGTAACTAGTCTAGTCCAGATACAGATTTGCTGTATCCAGGACTGTTTGTAAGCTTCTTAGCACCCCCAGCCTTTCTGTGTTGGAGGGAAGCATTCTAGCTTATCAGTGGGAGTGGTGAGCACTAGGTAGCCTATCTACCACAAGATCCAGGTACAGATTCTTAGTTTTAGCACTTGAATTTGGTTATTCATGCTCAGCACTTGTTCAGAACTTGTTGTTAGCACTAAATAAGCTACAAATTACTACATCACTCAACCTTCCTCTTTACCTAGAGAAAAACAGCTTTTATACTCACTTTCCTCACTTGTCTAGAGGAAAGTATTTTTTTATTCAGGCATGTCCAAGGGTCAGCTCCCAGTGTTCTCTCCTGTCTATCTGATGAATCTGGGCATCTTGGGCCAATGTAGCAATTGCCTCATGTACACAGACAACCCTCTCCTCCTACCACCCAACATCACAACCTGTGAGAGATGCACTTATCTAGCCAAACTGGAGGTAAAGCTCTCTCCAACCAAGACTGAACTTGACAATCAAGAGGAGAAGGTAAACACTTGCACCACACATACACACTCATGACATAGTCCCACTAAACTTACACCACCAAAATCCACATAGAGAAACACAAAAACATTCACGGAGGCTCTTAGTAATAATCTGCTCAAGCAACAGAGACCTCCAAAGCAGAAATGCAAGCAACCTCCACTCCCAAACACAACCCAAATGACACATAGCCCACAGACCTTGAGTGTGCCAATAAACCACAGCCCATAAGGCAAAGCAATGTATCCAACACACTAGTCATAGGTGACTCTATAGACAGGCACACTGATGTCCCACTCACCAGACTAAACAAGGAGAAGGTTACTGTCAGCTGCCTGTCAGGTGCCAGGATCTGTCACATAACCCACACACTCAGGTCACTCCACAACAAGTACAAATATGACTCTGTCATTGTTCATGTTGGTGTGAATGACCTGAGATGTACCTCCCTGGACTACATGAAAAGAGACATGGAAGAGCTCTCCAATGTAGTAGCCCAGGCAGGTATGACCCTAGCCCTGAGTAGCATCCTGGCATCACCCAGAATAATACCGCAGTACAAGGACAAAATGATTGACTTCAACAATTGGCTAAGCTTCTGGTGTCATTCTAAGGGGATTCAATATCTGTCTGCCTGGGACGACATGGTTGACAGACCACGATGCTTTGCCAGAGATGGCCTGCACCTGTCGCCCCTGAGATTCTGGATACTGGCTAACAGGAACAGGCAAGCAAAAACTGAGGGTAATGCTACTCAATGCTAGAAGTCTAAATCTCAAAATGCACTTACTTGAGGCACTCCTTAAAATGGAGAACATGATATCTGTGCAGTGACTGAGACCTGGTTCAAGGCTCTAGAGAGCACCCCTGCATTACCAGGCTATAACTCATACCACACTTTTCGGGCCTCTAACCTGGACCAAAACACCAAAGGTGGAGGTGTGTCCATATTCATTAAGGATATCCACACCTCCAGGCTAGTTGCACAGCATAATGCATCCGAGGTTATCCAAGTGCAACTAACTCTGGGCAAAACTGTAATCCAATTTGTAGCTTGCTACAGATCCCCCACCATGCCCCAGGATTCCCACTCCTCTTTTCTTGATATACTGGAAAATATTAGAGTTCAACCAAACACCCTAATAATGGGTGATTTCAACTACCCCACCATTAACTGGGAAATCTACTTGTACCAACTCTTTTGCTCAACGCTGTCTGGAATTTATAAATTCCAATGCCCTGGATCAACTTATCCACACCCCCACCAGGGGAACAATATCTTAGACCTAGTCATTACCAACATCAGTGACCGGTGTTCCACACCTGAAGTCAACTCCTCATTGGTCAGATCCAACCATAAGAAAATCACCCTAGATATCCTCATCCTACCCCCAACCACCATTAAGGAAACCACAGTAAAACAATTCTCCAAAGCCAACTTCATGCTTCTTAAGACAGAAGTGGCCAACTTCATGACACCCATGCAGATGGACAATACAGTTACGACTGCTGAATCCTACACAAATGTACTCTATAAGCACTTACATGAGTGCATGCTATCCTCCAAAAAAAGGAAGCCAATCTGGTGGTCCCCAGCCATAAACAAAATCTACAACAGAAGGAAGAAACTGTTGCAAAAGAGAGTAAAATCCCATGAGTAGAGGAGTTCCCTGGTCATTCTCAGTAAGAAGCTGAGATCTCTTATAAGATGCTCCAAAGCTAGCTACAAAAACAAAATCATTACTGATTCTAAGGGTATCCACAAAGCATTATATAGCCATGCCAAGAATCTCAATGGCAACACCCAGATCTGCTCTGAGTTACAGCACAACGGCATGAAAATTACAGAACCAACTGATATCGCCAACATCCTGGCAGATAGGTTCAGTGCTAACTTTACCCCCCTCTCACCCCCTAAAGGACCCATATCTATACAGGAAAAATGCAGAGTCCCTGTAATCACATCCATGCAGGTAAAAGCTGCACTCTCTAAAACCAAAAAGACAGCATCCATGTGACTGGACAACATCCTAGGATGATGTGGACATCCTACAGAAGGGCCTCACTGCCTGGTGTCAGAGACATGGCCTCAAGCTCAATGCCAAAAAGTGCATTGTCATCCCCTTTGGTAAAAACTCTGTACCCATGAACTACCACATAAATGGCAGTCTACTTAATGCTGAATGTGTGATAAGAGACCTTGGGACCCAGGTGGACAGTAGTCTCTCCTTTGATAAGCACATTGCCACAGTAGTCAGGAAATCCTTCTATGTGGCACACCTCATCACAAAAGGGTTCTCATCAAGGAAAAAAGAGGTCATTGTTCCCCTCTACTTGGCACTCATTAGACCAATTATAGAGTACAACACCCCTTTTTGAATGTACGTCACAAGACATCTGCAGCTGCTGGAAAGGCCACAGAAGTACTCACAAAGAGGATTACTGGCCTCAAACAGATGCCCTACACTGATCATCTTAAAAAACTCCAGCTTTACTCTGTAGCATATCGCCTACTCCGAGGAGATCTCTGCCTAACATATAAAGTTATGTTAAACTCAAAGCTGTTGGACATGCTACACCTAAAGAAATCTGAATCCCTCTGAGCTACACACTCTAGGGACCTAAACCTTGTCACCACAATAAACAGGACATGCTGCAGGGATAGATTCCTGTCCCAGAGGCTTCTTATACTCAGGAACAAGCTACCCATCTATGCCAAGCAAAGTTCTTCATTAGCACTCTTCAAGAAAAATTTTGATGAGTGGATGGGAAATAGGAAATATACCCTGGGGATCACTTCTATGGCTCTGCTCGACAGGGGCACAGGAAATTAACTTTCTTGGGTGGCATAAGCCAGGGAACCTTGTTGGCTAGGCTTACTTAGGCCCTTGGGCCGATAGCCTAGTACATACCTATGAAGCTAATTGTCCTTTGATTATCATGTATCCACTGTTGTAAGACCTTTTATATTGTACAGCTTTTATCTAAATGTATTGCATCGAGATCCAGGGATGTAATTATTCCACTGTACTCATACCTTATTATGCTCATCATTAAGCACAGTGCCCCTTTCGTTATGCACTTAGACAAACACTTGCCACAACTGGAACAACTACACACTTTCTCATGAAAAAATCAAGGGCCTAAATCATACAAACCATGCAAACCATCTCAAACCCTTGTCCCTCTTCTCAGTGTCATGGTGACCCCTGCCTTTTCTACAGAGATTCAGTGGACCCTGTTCTGTCAGACCTATTACACATTCACAAGTCCAGTGGTATTATAAACTCCCACTCAAGGGATCTCAGTCTGTTATGCAAAATGAATAGAAAACCTTGGAGGGATAACTTTCTATCACAGAGAATACTGCTTCTATGGAGCTGTCTTCAACTCCACATAAAGCAAAGTACTTCTCTCACACTGTTTAAATGTAATTTGGATGAATGGATGGGTAACAGCAAATTCACAACAGTTTAGCACCTCTGTCCCTCATGGATAGGGGGAAACATTTACTGTCCCAGCATATCCTTGTTTGGCCTATTTCTGGATTATTTGCAACTCCTGTTTGTATTATACAATTTATCTTTAATTTCTCTATAAACTGGCAACATTTTCTCTAACTATTAAATCATTGTCATATAACTTGTATCTATTCTTAACCAATGTTTTCATATTATGTCTAATTTGGTATAATTATTTAAACTGTAGTTGTTTTTTGTATTATTTTTAAAGATGAAAATTATTGTTTTTAAAATGTTTTGTAATACTTTGGAGCTTTCCTCCCAGGCCTTCACTGAAAATGGCCTCCTACCCAGTCAGAATTTCCTGGTAATCAGATGTTAATAAATAAATCAATGGATGAATCAGTCAGTAAATTTATTTGCAAAATATAAGAGCTAAACAGCCCTGGGAACGTAAGGCTAGGCTTCTTAAAATCTTCACAGATCAATAGCCAAGTACATACTTATGAACCCATGGCCAAGGACCAAAATAAGGGACAAATTTTAAATATTGATCTTATTAACATAGAAAATGTCTAGAATAACATGTTTTGCATGAGCGTGCATTTTCTGCAGGGTAGTCTGAAACTCAAATGTCTGCCATTAATTATTGACTTCAGTCCTCAATGATTTACTAGAAAAAATGCAAATTTTATAAGGAATAGACAGTAAATACGAGTCACAATTTGAACACTCTGTGAAATTCCGAATATATCTCAGAGGTATGTAGATAGGTACCTTGCAAATAAAAGCTTTAATGGTTTACAATGGAGTTAATCCAAGTGAAATCAACTTCTTGTTTTATTTTGTCTAACGCGTGGGGAAGACAGTTAAGGATGTGTGCTGTAGTGCCAGTGGAATAGAGTTTCATTCCTTCGGCTTTCATTTGCCTATTGTAGGACACTGAGCAAGTCATTCAAATAGAAATTGTTCCCAGGTCACACCTGAAAATGGACTTTGTGTATAGTAGCTTAGCTGGTTAACAAATGGGTAATTTTGTATTACAAATAAAACACAGGATAATTTTTAAAGTGCCAACACATTTTTATTTTATTTTACATTTGACTTCATGGAATTTGGCTGATTTGGTATTTTTTTATTTATTCATAGGTTCACAGGTTCATAGGAGGCCTTACAAGCCTAAACATGTAATACCCTTGTTCTCTCATTGACCATAGTGGAGTGAATCTATGATCAGCACTGAATTCTCCTCTCCATGAGGAACATAGGTGCTGCCCCCGAGGTGAATTTACGGTCTCCCATCCAATTGTCAATGTTGCATTTAAATAGGGTCATTGAGGAGCTCTGCTTCACTTGAAGTGGGAGTTTATTCCAGAGGAGTGGCAATCTCTGGGAGACATACCTATTTCTCCAACATGTTCTGTTTATACCACAGGCTAGGTTTAGATCCCTAAAGTGAGTGACTCTTGTTCCATTTGATTTGCAGACGTTCAGCATTTGCATTAGGGCAGGGTCAGAGATTGCTCTGCAGGCCAGGCACAGGTTGCCTCTCAGCAGTCTATAGGACACAGAATATAGAGACAGGGCCTTCAGTCTTTCCTTGCAGGTCATGTTTTGGAGGTCCCAAATTTTCTTGGTTAGAAACCTCTGTGGTCTCTCCAGTTGCTGCAGGTGTCTGGTGATGTGCATGCAAAAGGGAGCGTTGTACTATATTAGTGGTCTGATGAGGGTCGAGTACAGAAGAGTTATTACACCCTTAGTCTTGGATGCCATGCACTTACTCATCAGATGCACAACATAGAAGGCTGTGGATTCATGATGATTGAAGTTTAGATTGCTATCAACCTGTGTTCTAAAGTCTCTCACTGCTGTGTTTGAGCTTAGGGATGTGCTGTCTGTAGTGTAATTTGCAGGGGTTATTTCTTTGCCAAAGAGGATAGTGATGCACTTTTTGCATTTAGTTTTAGTCTGTGGTTCTGACACCAATCATTTGTCCATATTATCCCCTTTTGTAATATGTTAACATCACTGGGGGATTCAATGATTGTACCTAGTTTGCAGTGAACTTGCTAATCCACAGGCCATCTACTTTTGACTGAACTTCCAAGAAGTAGATTCCAAATCCGCTTCTCAAATTTTATAGCTAAAAAATGGAACACTCTACCCACCTTAATAGAATTCAAAAAACTACTAAAAGCTCCCCTAGCTGATACATGGCTCTGTTCATGTGCCAGTCCTGGCTAGTGGAAACCCTTAACCTTGTACTCTATCCACCCCTTTTTTCTACATCTCTCCTGCAAACTTATTAACCAGTAAATTGGTTGCTTTCTTTCCCTCCTTTCTCTCTCATCATCTCCATAGTGCAGGTTACACTTATTTCACTTGTGTAAACAGACAGGATTTATGTAATACCACTAGTATGGTTCTCTGACATATGATATATTGGAATTGTTCTATATCTCTCTGACATATGGCATATTGGAATTGCTCTATATGTTCTCACACTTTTTGTATCATGATACTTTATCCTTACTTGTAAATTTTATGTATTAGTGTATTAGTATCTGTATAATGTATGTGTATCCTTCATCTTATTGTAAACCATCATTTTATTGTAAAATGTACTGTTCCTATATGTGGAGCTTTCTCCCCAGGCCTCCACTGAAAAAGGACTCATGTCCAGTCGGATTTTCCCAGTAACCAAATTTAAAATAAAATAAATAGAGGGCCCATCACAGATCCCTGTGGTACACCACTAGTAACTTGTCTACTGGTGGAAGAGGAATCCCCAATTTTGACAGTATGCATTCCGTTGGTGAGCCAGTATGCTACCCATCTAGTAATGTATGTGTTAATCTCCAGGTTTTTTTTTCATTTCTACAAATCTTTTGTGTTTCTAATACCATGATGGGAATGGACCCCATTCCTAAGTCAAAGTACGATTAAAGTTCATGAAATTAGTATTGTTTCACTCTTTCATGTCAGCCAAAAGTGCTCTTTGTAGCACCCACAATGTGCCCAGTAATGACTCCTTCTGCAATTCGTGCAGAGTTACATGTATTGGATGTGTATTTAAATAGGATTGTAGACTCTTTTTTTATAAGACCCGTTGCTCCTACTACTGTTGGAACTATTTGGGTATCTTTCTTCCACATTGTTCTTGTTTCTGCTTGCAAATCCTGATATTTTATGACTTTGTGTCTCTCTGTACGCAGGACACTGTAGTCACTGGGTGTGGTGATTTTAATGATCAATGCTACTTTTGTCTTCTTTTCCTGGACTACTTTATCTGGTTTTCTAGCATCTATCTTTAGAATTGTTGGTAATGGCTGATCCCATGTGATATAGACTTTATCATTTTCTGTGATGCTTTCTGGCTCATATTTCCAGTGTTTTTCAGCCACTTCAATACCATAATGTTTGCACAATTCCCAGTGGAACAATCTCGCCACATTATTATGCCTCTCAGTATACAGTCCTTCTGCCATTAGTATGTCACAACCAGCAATCACATGTGCAACTGTTGCCAATTCTGTTTTACAAAACCTACATTTGTCTGTTTCTCCCACATGTTCAATGGACATTGTAAACCAACATGTACGTAGCCTACTATCTTGGGCTGCCAATATTAACCTTTCATCTCTTGGTTAAAATTCACCTCACCTTAACCATTCCTGCATTCATTCCTGATCAACATGAGGTTCATCCAGAAGTTTTCTATACTTGCAACTATATTTATGCATTTTCCACATTTCTTGCCTTCTCATCTGGTCCTTCACCTTATATTCTTTCTTTTGTTTTTTGGCACATTCAGTTTCTGCCTGATTTTTATCTACTTCTGGTTTGATTTCCATTCCTGCTTGATGCTGATATGCTTCTGCTAGCCTAAGCAGGGAATTATCTTAGATTTATTCTCCTCATGTTTCAAAACTTTCACTAAGTTTGGGTATTGTGAGGTCAGCAGATATGTGTGGAATCCCACGATTGCGGATCTATATATGTAATCAATTTCAAGGAAGTCCATCCCTCCTTCAGAACGGGGAATATATAATCTCGGTATACATTGATCTTTATAAATCATTTGGTGAGCATGAAGCGTCCTACTTGTTTTCCTATCTAATATATCCAGCAGTTTTGGGGCCAGTCAGTCACACCAAAACTGTAAGTTAGGACAGGAAGAGCAAATTATTTTATAGCCTGGATTTTGTTCCTAGATGTCAAAGCTATTTTCAGGATTAATTTACGTCTTCTGAAGTACTCCTTACTAAGTTTTATTCGCATTTGTTCATGTTTTATTGTTGATCCTTCATTAATTCACAAATATTTATACACTCCCTCTAGCTCAAGTTCTTTTATATCACATTCCTGTCCCAAACTGATGTTTTTTTGGTGATGCAGTTTTCCTGCTTTAAAGGTTGCTTTGCACATTTATCAAGACCTGTAAACAAAACAATGGACTAGCACCGTACTATAAAACAAATGAAAAGAAAAAACGCCACTCAGGAATCACGAACCAGGATTTATTACATCCCAAAACACATCAAGTTTAAGTGCTTTTGTTCACTTTGATAAGGAACTTCTTCAGAAACTGAGTCAGTTTCTGAAGAAGTTCCTTAACAAAGTGAACAAAAGCACTTAAACTTGATGTGTTTTTGGATGTAATAAATTCTGGTTTGTGATTCTTGAGTGGCGTTTTTTACATTTATCAAGACCAAATGACAATCTTATATCATCTGAAAAAGTTTTGACAACTTGCAGTTGTGCTTTCAGTTCCTCATCTGATGAGCTATACAGTTTTAAATCATCGACAAAGAGAAGATGAAAAGTCTTTGTGCTTTGTTGTTTTCTACGAGCCAAATTATATCCATGACCTAAGCTGTTAAATAGACAGCTTAATGGATTAAAGGCAAGGCAGAATAGCAGAGGAGACAGAGAATCACCCTGGAATATCCCTCTTTGGATTTTTATTCCTGGAATAATAAGTTGTCCTTTATCATGGCTTAATTGCAAAGTGGTCTGCCACTGTTTGGTGATCACTGTAATGTAATTGATAAGTGCAGGGTGTATCTTATACATTTTAAGTACTCTTTTATCTCTGAATGTGGGATACTATCAAATACTTTTTTTGTAGTCAATCCAAGCCATGCTTAAATTCTTCCCCTTTTTACAGTTCTCCACTATGACTTTATTTAACAATAAATGATCCTTTGTTCCATATGAATTTCTTTTATTGCCCTTGTGTTCTGTTGCCATACTTGAGTTTTTTTTCTAAATGACTATAAACTCTGTCGGGATCAATTCCAGTGTATTGTTTATATGTCGTCGGAAGGCAAGTTATTGGTCTATAATTTTTAGGGTAGCTTGCAGGTTCACTCTTAAGTAGGAGCATTGTTTTTCCTGTTGTTAGCCAGGTTGATATCTGGTCAGGGCGCATATAAATAATTCTTACTCATGGCTAAATCTTAGTGCAAAGATGTTAATACTTTTAACCAGAAGTTAAGTACTGCATCTGGGCATAGGGTTTTCCAAATAGAGGCTTTTCTTAACTTTGTTTCAATCTACTTTATCCCATTTCATATCCTGTACTTTTAAACTTCTTATTCTTTCTTTTACGTCTTCTATCCATTTAGCATCTTTGTTATGTTCCACAGGATCTTCATAGATCTCTTCTTCTCTTTCAGCTGTTCTCATTAGGGGTCACCACAGCGGATCATCTGTTTCCATTTCTTCCTGTCCTCTGCATATTGCTCAGTCACACCAACCGCCTGCATGTCCTCTCTAACCACATCCATAAACCTCATCTTAGGCTTTCCACTTTTCCTCTTACCTGGCAGATCCATCCTTAGCATCCTTTTCCCAATATACCCATCATCCCTCCTCAGCACATGTCCAAACCAATGCAATCTTGCCTCTCTGATGTCTCCAAACCATCCAGCCTGAGCTGACCCTCTAATATACTGATTCCTAATCCTGTCCATCCTTGTCACACCCAGTGCAAATCTTAACATCGTTAACTCTGACACTTCCAGCTCTGACTCCTGCCTTTTTGTCAATGCCGCCGTCTCCAACCCATACAACATAGCTGGTCTCACTACCCTCTTGTAGACCTTACCTTTCACTCTTATTGGTACCTGCCTGTCACAAATCACTCCTGACACTCTTCTCCACCCATTCCACCCTGCCTGTACTCTCTTCTTCATATCTCTTCCACACTCACCAATACTCTGAACTGTTGCTCCCAAGTACTTATACTCATCCACCTTCCCCAACTCTACTCCCTGCATCCTCACCATTCCTCTATCCTCCCTCTCATTCACACACACATATTCTGTCTTAGTCTTGCTGACCTTCATTCCTCTCCTCTCTAGAGCATATCTCCACCTCTCCATGGTCTCCTCAACCTGATCCCCACTCTCACTACAGATCACAATGTCATCTGTAAACATCATAGTCCATGGGAGATCCTGTCTGATCTCGTCTGTCAACCTGTCCATCACCATTGCAAATAAGAAAGGGCTCAGAGCTGATCCTTGATGTAATCCCACCTCCACCTTAAATGGATCTGTCACTCCCACTGCAGACTTCACCACTGTCACACTACCCTCGTACATATCCTGTACCACTCTTACATACTTCTCTGCCACTCCTGACTTCCACATACAATACCACAACTCCTCTCTAGGCACCCTATTATATGCTTTCTCCAAGTCCACAAAGACACAATGCAACTCCTTCTGACCTTCCCTATATTTCTCCATCAACAGTCTCAGAGCAAACATTGCATCTCTCTAAAGCTAAAAACACAGCATCAATGGGACCGGATGGTGTCCCCGGCTGTGTGCTACACGAGCTAAATGAGGAATTAAACCCGCACATAAGGCAGCTGTTTAATCTCAGCCTTACCACAGGATACGTACCCAAGGAGTGGCGTACGGCAACTGTGGTCCCACTCCACAAAGGTGGCGCCTCTACGGACCCTGGTAATTACCGCCCCATAAGCTTAACAAGTCTAGTCTGCAAAGCTATGGAGAGGATCATAATGGAGCTCATAAACAAAGATATAGGGGACTTGCAGACATTGGACCCGACCCAGTTTGGCTTTGTCAAGGGAAGATCATGCCTTTTGAACTTGGTCGACTTCTTGAAACAGTCACCAAGGCCATTGATGAGGAAAGGCAGTCCATACAGCCTACCTTGACCTTGCAAGGCTTTGACACAATACCCCACTCGGGTATTGTAGAAAAACTTACCAGCTTAAATGTAAACCCATATGTCACAAGATGGGTTGCAAACTGGCTTAAGGACAGAACCCACAGGGTTAGAGTTGCTGGCGCTGTGTCAGACTCCAAGCCGGTCACAAGTGGTGTCCCACAGGGCTCGGTCCTTGGCCCCTATTGTTTGGCATCTACTTCTCAGAAGTACAGGCCAACATGGGAGGACTTTGGCTGACAAAGTTTGCAGGCGACTGCAAACTGGGCCATAGTGGAAAGTGCATCGGACACGGATATCCTTCAGAAGGGACTCACGGAAACAGATAGCTGGTGCCAGAGCCATGGCCTGAAGTTAAACGCCAAAAATGTATAGTCATACCCTTCGGGAAAAACAAGGTAACCCCAAGCTACCATATAGGTGGCAATCCACTAAGCACAGAAGAGGTTATCAGGGACCTGGGGACCCAGGTTGACAGTGGCCTTTCTTTTGACACTCACGTTGCTAAAGTGGTTAGAAAGACCTTCTACATTGCCCACCTGATCATGAAGGATTCACATCCAGATCTAGTGAGGTCATTGTTCCCCTGTACTCTTCACTTATCAGACCAATGATCGAGTACAATGCCCCATTCGGGATGTATCTCACCCGACATCTGCAGCAATTGGAGAGACCCCAAAGTTCCTCACCAAAAGGATAAAGGGACTCCAAAATCTGTCATATGCTGCCAGATTGAAGAAACTCCAGCTCTATTCAGTCGCATACCGTCTGCTCAGAGGTGACATGTGCCTGACATACAAGGCCATGTCCAACCCGGAATTAATGGACATGCTCCACCTCAAAAATCCAAATCCACCAAAACCACTAGAGCAAGTGACTTAAACCTTAGCACGGATATAAATAGGACGTGCTGGAGGGATAGATTTATCACTCAGAGACTCCCTATGCTGTGGAATAAAATCCTGGTCCATGTGAGGCAGAGCACCTCGCTGACTCTGTTCAAGAGAAATCTAGACCTGTGGATGGGAGATCGTAGGTTTACCCCGGGAATCATCTCTGTGTCACTGCTGGACAGAGGCACAACAAACTAATGGGCACAGTATTTTTTCATATAAGGGGTGGCGTAAGCCACAAAAATTTGGGCTAGGCTTATAAATGCCTTAGGGCAGATAGCCTAGTATAAACCTATGAACCTAGGAACCTATAATCTGTAATGCTCTTTCCCGGCATGAAACCATACTGCTGATCGCTAATCATCACCTCCCTTCTTAACCTAGCTTCCACTACTCTTTCTTTGTGCCGGTCCCAAGCCTGGAAAAATGGGGAGGGTTACGTCAGGAAGGGCATCCGGTGTAAAACCTCTGCCAAATAACATATGCAGACAACAATAGAATCTTCATAGATACTTCTCTAAAATGTATCTATTTCTTCTTTTTTTTGTGGTCTTTCAATTCCTTTTACCTTATTTCCCAGTTCTCTATAAAACTTTTTTGGGTCAGCAATAAATTGCTTATTTTGTACTTTTCCTTTATATTTGTCTATGTATCTTCTAGGTTTTTCCACCTGTGCTTAGATTTTTATTTTATTTGTGACAGTGCATGATAGATCCTGATCTTTTCTAATACTGCGCATTGCTTTTATGGGGCTATATTATATCCTCGAACGCTTAAAAAAGCGAACGCTGGTTGATCGAACTTATTTTCGCGAAACTGCAAAATATCGAAGCAGCAGAAACTCAAATTTTTTCCTAGGGAAAGAATTCGGTTGTCCATTTCTGTTGCTTCAGTATTTTCAGTGTTATGGTGGAAAGTTACCGGTCGGATTCAGGTAAGTGTGCGATTGTGTGGATGTGAGTGTTAGGGTGATTTAGGTGAGTTAGGGTTAGGGCTCGGGTTAGGTGTGTGTGCGATTGAGTGGACATGAGGGTTAGGGCGGATTTAAGTGAGTTAGGGTTAGGAAGCGAGTGAGGTGAGTGTGCGATAGTGACGGACCTTAGGGTTAGGGTTTGGGTTAAGGTAAGTGGGTAGTTAGTGGTGTGTGCATAGTTTAGTGTAGGGTTAGGTATCAGATTTTAGGTGTATGTGTGTGGATTTCTGTTTGTTTGGTGTGCTTGTGTTGTGTGTATGTGTTTTGGATCAGCGATTATTTTCCCTGGGAAAAAAATCACTGATCTGACAGTTCAAGATTGTAAGCTTTCGCTTAAATTAGGTCGATCAATCAGCGTTCACTTTTTTAAGCGTTTGATGATATAATATAGACCCGCTTTTATCACGTCTATCTTTCTGAGTATTTTTGTTGATCTGTTCCCTCTTCTATACTCTTCTAATAGTCACACTTCTTGTCTTAGTTGCTTTATAGTTTTCTCTGTTCGATACTCCCATGATGGTATTCGATTTATCCCCTTTCTCTCCTTCACTACCCTGTGTTCTTGTGTTAGAACTTTATCAGTTATTAATTTAGCTGCACAGTAATATATCCTGTTTACTTCGGTTATATCGCATGATTCTTTATGGGAAGTCCTAATTAATGTGTTTGTTTTATCAAACTTCTGACTTGTTGGATTTTATTGACCTTCAGTCTATTTCTTTCATTAATTTTAATATGTCTATCTCCATTAAGTCAAGCAACTCTTCTGTTAGCTCGGTTTCTTCTAGACTGAGGGCACATTTCCATTTCCTGTGGGCATTTTACAGAAAGTTCTATTACATCTTCCTGTGGCACATTCTCTTCAATTTCATCTTGTGTCATCTGTTGCTCTGTCATGTGAGAATTCACTGGGCTATCACTCCTCAAAATTAACTGTGTCAGAGTTTCCAGTTTCCTGTTCCTTACCTTGCTGTCTATACTGGTTTTTGGAAGGCTCCAAAATATCTTCATATGGCACCTGACCAATTGCTTTCCATTCCACTGGTTTCCCCTTAATTTGGAGTTCCATTGCTCTGTCCTGTTGTGGTGCTTTCTGAATTAGATTTCTACACTGAATCCTTCACTTTGTTGGTACTTCATGACCTCAGTTTCTATTTCTTTAACTTCTCTATTACTGATCTCTTTTTTCGACTTTTCCTCTTTGTCTTCTTATTTTTGCATTATAAAGTTTTCCATGTCTGGATTCCTTTGCCTGTATTTCTCTTCAAATATCTTTTTGAATTGATTAGTTTTGGTTTCTCCTTTGCATAGATATCATATTAAATCTCTTTTTCTTTCCCATGTCCATATCTCTTCTTTAGATGTCTCCTGGTCTTTCTGTTTCTCCTTACTTTGGGGACTCATTCCATCATGCTGTGATGTAACCTGTGTTAGATCTTCTATATAAAATCCTTCACTTTGCAGGGATTCCATAACTTCAACTTCTATTTTTTTAACTTCTACTTTACTAATCTTCTTTTCTACATTCCAACTTTGTGATATTATTTTTAATGTGAAATTTTCCATATCTAGAAGGCTTTGCCTGTATTTCTCTTCGAATATCTTTGGGACTACCTTCTTTATGCTGATTAATGGGTATATATTAGATCATCGAATGCTTAGGTAAGCGAATGGTGATTAATCAAACCCATATAAGCGAAAGCTTACAAAACCGAACTGTCAGAACAGCGATGTTTTTTCCAAGGGAAAAAAATCGCTGTTCCAACAAAAACACATTAAAACATGAGATTAAGTGGGGGGCTTCACCCCCACACCCCCTGATGTGGGGGGCTGTGCCCCCCACCCCCTACTTATATATACCAACTCTGAGACCGCACTACAGTGCAGAAAATGGCAAAGTACCAATGCAGCCAAGCAAATTCTTTCCCAGGGAAAGAATTTGCTTACATGTTGCTTTGATATTTTGCAGTTTCTATTTTGTCAGTTCGACCAAGATAAATTCGAAAACATGCACCTTCGGTCTGCTGATAGGAACCCTGATTAATTTGGCTTTCTCCTTTGCATAAATATTGCCCCATATCAAATGTCTCTTTCTTGCCCATGTCCATAGTTTTTTTTTTATGCTTTTCAAAAATCTCTAGGTTTTGTTGTTTACATTTTTGCACTTCTTCAGATGCTTCTTTTTCCAAACAGATCAAAGTTTCTTGATCTATATACTGTTTTTCAAAAATCTGTTGTATTAATGAAAGCAAATTTTTATTTGAAGCTTCTGACAGTTTTTCTTGTGGAAGTATTTTTCTTTCCTCTAACTTATCTCTTAATCTTTTAGTATATCTTGTGCCTGGAAATTCTGGGCGATTTGCATAATAGTGACTATACATAATTTCTTTCTTATCCTCAATAGTCCACTCTATCTACTCATATTTGGCCTATCAGTTTTTGTGATTTTTGTGGACTGCTACTTTCTTCTACAACAGGGGGGCCATCCTCCCCCTGGCCCTGGCCTTGCCCCATTGTAGGAATGTTTCCGTATTTGGAGGCTTCTACACTGTCATTTTTTCCAGTCCTGGCACCAGTGCTCCTACCAGGATTAAGCACTTTTTATCCTGGGTCTTGTGCACCCAGCTATCTTTTTTAGTTTTCAACCTACTTCTGTCCATGATATATGCTATATAAATACAGTCTATATATCAGTGGCACCTTCGTGAGATTTTGCGAAAAACAGGGTCCACCTCATGAAAGTACTCACCAAGACTTGAGGATGAATTCAATTTCAGCACTATTACTCTCCTTTGCTTGCTGACTTTTCATCTCTCCATTCGGACCCCAATCCTCAGCTGGGAGAGTTTCTCAATAATACCTGATTGGCAGATCATGTTGAAAGCCTTGGCTAAGTCAAGATAGGTGGTATGTACTGTTTTTCCCTCATCCAGGGCTTTGGTGACATTCTCAAAGAATTCTACCAGGTTTAATAAGCAAGGTCTCCCTTTAACAAAGCCAGAGTGGATGAGGTCAAGAGTCTGGAGGTTGCCTACGTACTTTTTGATAAGGTCCATGATGATTCTTTCCATGGCTTTACAGAGAAGGATGGTTAAGCTTATGGGCCTATAGTTCCTGGAGTCGGTTGATGGACCCCCTTTGTGTAAGGGAATTACTGTTGCTGTTCTCCACTTTGTTGGTACAAAGCCAGTGCTCAGGCTATGGTTGAACTGAGTGCCAAGTGGTTCTGCTAGGTCTTGTTTTAAATAATTTAGCATGCAGTCTGGGATGTTATATGGTCCCATGGAGGCCATGTTTTTGGCCTTGGAGAGGGTGGATATAGCAAGCTCTTTGGAAATGCTAGGCGGAGGACTGGTGACAGTGATGTTTTAGGTATGTCTGGTGGGGACAGTGGAGGTGAAGTTTATGCCAAATCTATCTGCCAGCATGTTGGCAATTTCTTCAGGTTCCATATAAAAGGTACCATCCACTATAAGTTCTGCGCATAGCTGGGCATACCCTTTAAGATTTCAGATGTAGCTAAAGAAAGCCTTATGATTGTCTTTAGCCTGAGATGATAATTTAACCTCATAATTAACGTTAGAGGATTTTACAAGATATATGATTTACTTGCTCAAGCTATGGAGGGTATTCTTCCTCAGCTGAGTAATTTCCCTGTTGTTCTTAATAACAGTTTCTTTCTTTTGTTATATAACCTATTTATACTTGTGGTCCACCAGAATGGCCTATTCCTTTGGGAGGACCTGGTTTTGATCTTGTCAGGTAATGCCGAGTCTATACAGTTGTTTAAATGTCTGTAGAAGGCATCTGTGTTCATCTTTGTGTAAGAGTCATTGCTGGCTGTGTTAGCAAGGGATTTGAAACTTTTTATACTTTTGCTTAGTTGGCTAAATTTGCTTTGGAGAAATTTTTTAGTTTTTTTGCTCCTGGGCAGGTATCATGTCTGACCTTTACTTTAAACAAGACAGATTTATGGTCTGACCTTATCAGGGAGGATAAAACACACAGGGAGTAGTGCAGTAGCCCCCCCCCCCATGTTGGCGAGTGCCAAGTCCATGACATGTGAGCCCCTTGTAGGGGTGCAGACTAACTGATACAGAGCATTTGAATTAACAAAGTCTGGGAACTTCAGGACAGTCATGTTTGTACTCATGTGTGTTGCCCAGTCAGTAGAAATATAGTTGAAATATCCCATGACCAAAGTGTTTGGCTGTATAGGAAATGTTTCTTGCAAGTCCAGATAAACAGTAGGCTTCTCTTGGTTTATGGTGGGAGACCTGTAGCTAGCGATGATGTGGTAGGGTGTTTTATCTATAGTTATTTTGACCTGGAGTAGCTCCAAGGAGTTGTACTCTTTAACCAGTCTTGAGGTGTATTTGAATTTAGTAAACATGGATACACCTCCACCTTTGGTTATTTCATGCTATTTATGAGGTCTGAATGTGTGGAAGACATTTGAGCCTTGTACAGCTGGGGTGGTCTCAGCAGCCTTGAACCAAGTGTCAGTGACTGCACAGATGCAGGGACGTCGGGAGGCATACGCACTGTACTGATTTCAGTACAAGTTATGTAGAAGGGGGGTAGCATTTTAAATGTTCACTTTTTCGCGCTTTCCTGCACGATGACGTCAGCTCATCAGGGCAGCCAGTCAGAATGGAGCTCACCGCACATGTATTTCTGGCCGACCGGCCAGTTCAAATGCTTTCCGAGCGGGAAGGAGGATTTTGGTCTCACCAGAGCGGGAAGCGTTATGGTGGTCGAGCGGGAAGGAGGATTAGGATTTTGGTCTCATCCGAGTGGGAAGCGTTATGGTGGTCGGTCGAAGCGGGAGGAGGATCCGATTCCGTTATGTTGGTCTCACTTCATAAGACCCGAGGGTTGGTGAGTAATATGAAGAGTGTGTGTGTGTGTGTGTGTGTGTGTGTGTGTGTGTGTGAGCGCCCACAGTATTGAATGCTGCATTCATAACTCTTTTGGTAGCAGTAAAAAAATTAAGTATTATCAGCTTTGAAGATTCAGCCTTGCATACAGCTTTTTGCTTGAAAGAAATTCATTTTTTTTATCTTTCTTTCTTAAGTCATGATTTTTTTCAGGCTATCACTAGATAAAAAGTGGGAAAACCATTCTAAAACGCACCTCTAAAGCATCTTGAACCTCGTGGTTTAGGTAGTCAGACCTCCACCTGAATTCGGTTATTTCTTCCTTAGTTACTTCAGTGTAATATTTATATTTAATGTATGTTGAAAATATAGAGGTAAAATGGATCAAGAAGTTGGGTAAAAATCTATAAAATGCTCCTTATAGCATCTACTATACTATAGCACAAAAACCTCACCCATTCAGGGTGCATTGAAAGGATGCCTGGAAAAGCAAAAAAGTAAGGCAAGGCGAGGAAAAAAAAAAGAAAACCATAATCCGGATGAAGAAAAGATGAAAAACTAGGAGGAAATTATTATGTTCTAGTTATTAATGCTAGCCAGAGTGGTGTCTTAATAATGAAATCTTGCAAGGTTTGTATGCAGTAGGAGCATGAAGTTGTGGTAGCTGTTATCTAGGAGGTAAAAACAAATGCTTAAGCTGTTCTGTCTTTAAATGTGACCAGTATAGTTTTGAAGTTGGTGAAGATAGATGCTTACCTTTTAGTGGCTGAGGTAGAATTCCAGACTTTAGTTGCATAGACTAAATCCAGCCAGGCTCTGTGGGAATTATGCAATATGTATGTATGTAGTAGACGGTATTGGTTTTAGGGGTCAGGTGTTGGTTTTGAACTGTAAATCTCTCAGGGATGAATACTTTTATTACTGTTGGACATTTGTCTGGTTTATTAAGAATTCATATAGCTTGTCACTTACAGTTTAGGATGGTTTCCAGCTATGGTATCTTACCTGTGCTTGACAAAATAAGTCTTGTAAAAGCTGAAATAATGATGTTATGATTTGGACTTGTTGAGATGGGTGAATGAAGCATATCCTTCTAGTTGTGCCTTTGTGTGACTTTTATGATGGAAATGTTCTGAATTGGGCAGTTTTGTTTCATTGTTTACTGGAAAAATGTTCAAAGCAATAATGAAGGTGTATCAAAGAGCACATGTATGTTTCATATGCAAGGGACCTATAATTTAAAAGCAGCCCAGAATTAATTTTTATCTGCCACAGGTAAAATGTATTTTTCTTTGAATGTGGGTTTTAATGTTGTTTCAATGAATGTGAGTTTCAAGGGCAGAGAAGTTTTAATGCCAAGAAGTTTGTTTAGCAGATGTCTTAGTGTTTGTGCTGTAAAATGCAAAATAAAACTTTCAAATGAAGTTCAAATCATCATAGAAGTAAATCAGTATGCACATTAGTGTTTATGGTAAATGGATTGAAATAGCAAAGTAATGGATCATTGGAATGGCTGCAGGGGGAGGCTCCATTCGACCATGGTTTTGTGAGTGGGAAGGGCGGCAAACTTAGACAGCCCCAGCTGAACTATACCTCCCAACTGTCCAGATTTTCAAAGAATGAATATATTTTTTGCTTCTTATTTTTGGTTTGTTCCTCAATTTGTGGTTTTCTGGCAAATGATTTAGGAATTAAGTCACTAAATAATGATACACTAGTTTCAGACTTTATAACCTTCAGAAAAATGCATGCTAAAATAAGACCTGTTCGATCAACTGTCCCAGTTTATAGAAGAGCAATTTTTAGAACTGTTTATATGTTCCCTCAATATATTTGGCCTTGTCCAGATTTATTGCATTAACAGGTTGAGAGGTACATGCAAATTGCTTTATAGAATTAGGCATAGCCAAACCTCAACTGTCCCTGATTTTGGCTCAAACTGTTGCTCTTCCCCTAATGATCCCTCCACAAAATAGCAATTTTGGAAGAAAACATAGAGGGTTTACTTTACTTTTATAAATAACTGTAATGATCAGAGTTGTACATTACTTTTATTTCAGAAATGCATGTAGATTCTCTAATTTTGTCAGCTGCTCTAAGTTAACTGTGCTCATATTAAAATGGTGTCCCTCCTTTGACAGGTTCCCAGCTATATTGTCTGGCAATTTTATATTTTTGCATCACATTTTTGGTCCGTTTTTCATAAAGTTGCAGTTTTCTGGCAAATTAGTGGCAAATTGTTAAAGACTGAAGTTAGAAAATAATGCAGACATTTCAGTTTCAGATTTCATACCTTTCAGAAAATTCGTACTGATGCAAGACCTACTACTATTCTATTATCTAAGTTTATAAGAGCAATATTTAAAAAAATGTCCTTATTTTTGGGCCTTTGCCTCAGTTTTATTTATGAGTTTGTTGCTGTAAGAGGTTGAGAGGTTGTGTGTTTGTGTGTGTGTGTGGTAGGTAGCATACCTCTCAACTGTCCAAATTTTGCAGAATGTCCAGATTTTTGCCCCATATTTTTGTCTGTTCCTCATAAATTTTGTGATTTTCTAGAAAATCATTGAAGGCTGAAGTTGCTAAATAATGACAGACATTTGAGCTTCAGACTTCATGTCCTTTAGAAAAATTCATACTAGCACAAATCCTGTTATTCTAGCAACTTTCTAAGTTCACGAGAACATTATTTAATATCTGTCCCTGTTTATTTTAGGCTTTGTCCATATTTCTTGCACTAATAGGTAGGTAGGGGTGTGTCTGTGAATGAAACATCCTAGTTAGTGGTAGCAGGTGGTTAGTAATTTACTCAAGCTCAAAACCTGTACCTTAGTTACAGAAAACAAAAGCATAAAGTCTCTACCCCAACTACCATGCTGCATTTTTCAAAGAACTGACATTTCAGGTTAATTTTCAATTCAAGGAACCGAGTGAGTGAATTTATATTGTATTACTGAAGAGGCATTACAGCGAATGCCTCTTCGTCGACACTAAAAGAGCGAACCGTGAATTACGAGAATGGCCGTAGCTTGGCTGGGGAGGGGGGTAGCAGTTTGAGAGCTGTCAGTACAAATTTGAAAATCCTAGCTACACCCCTGCACAGATGTCAACATCTTCCAAGGTGAGGAGTGTTTCCAGGGAGTGCAGTTTTCTGTTTAGGCTCCTAGCATTAAGCTGCATAACCCTGAACTTGTCTCAAGTGGATTTCTTTACATTGGGAATGTTGTTGTTTTGACATTGTCTAAAAAAGGCACTTTGGGGGAGGCAATCATCTTTGTCATATCTGAAAGCCTTGAGCCTTGAGGAGTCAGGTGAAGACCATCTCTGGCAAAGCAACATGGACTATCTCTTCCCAGGCTGAGAGATACTGGATCCCCCTGGGCTGATACCAGGAGCTAAGCCAATTGTTGAAGTCAGTCATCTTCTTTTTGTATTGTGGCATCACCCTGGGTAAAGGTAAAATGCTACTTATTGTTAGGAACATACCTGCCTGGGACACATAATTTGAGACTTCATTCATGTCTCTTTTCATATAGTCCAAGGAGGTACATCTCGAGTCATTTCCCCCAATGTGTACTATGAGAGAGTCATAAAGGTAATTGTTGTTGAGTGACTTCAGTACATGTGTGGTTTGATGGATCCTGGCACCTGATAGGCAACTAACCATAACCTTCTCCTTGTCCATCTTGGTGCGGGGGACATCTACAAAACTGCCTATGAACAGGACATTAGGTTTTGAGGTGTTTTGCCTTAGGGGCTTATTTGTTGAGACACTTGTATGTGTCTTGCTATGTGTAGTGGGTCTGTTTGTGTCCAGTATACATAATTTGTTTGCACTTGGGAGGTATCTGGTCTTTTGGTAGGCTCCTAGTGAGAACCTCCGAGTATGTGGGTTTATGTAACTTGATCTTGTCTTGAGTGAGTGGAGAGGTGTGTGTGCTGAGAGAGGTATGTGTGAGAGGAGAGGTGTGTGTTAGTGGAGAGGTATGCATGCTGGGAGAGATGTGTGTGCAGGCAGAGGTGTGTGTGTGTGTGTGTGTGTGTGTGTGTGTGTGTGTGTGTGTGTGTGTGTGTGTGTGTGTGTGTGTGTGTGTGTGTGTGTGTGTGTGTGCTGAGAGAGGTGTGTGTGCTGGGAGAGGTGTGTGTGCTGACAACCTGTTTGATGTCTTGATTATTGTTACATGAGAGGATTGATTCCAGTTTCATGGTAAAGTTACGTCTCTCACATACTGCATTTGTTTGCTTTAGGAGCAAGTGGTCATCAGTATACATGAGGCAATTACAACATTATCCCAGGATGCCATGTCAATCAGGCTGGCTAGAGAAATGTTGGGAAACTGGCTGTCCATTATAGCAGGTTAAACCATACGTATGAGTTTGGGAGTGGGCATGTTGGATTAGCCTTTCCTTTAGGATTAACTGGACTAACTAACCAGGGGACTTATTCTATTCAGGATTTGGGATGAAGAAATGTGGTGGTGCTACTCTAGGATTAACTCAACTAATTAACAAGGTTATTTAATTTTTTAATGAAACATAGAATAGCATAATCAGTTTTATTTTTTCATTTGACTTCATGGAACTTGGCAGATGTGGTAAACTCAAGACTTTTGGCTTAGGGTTCGCCACAGCAGGACTCCGGTCTGCTCATGATTGGCAGTGGATTTTTACAATGCTGAGTTGCCAGCCCGATGCCCAACCTTCATCGAAGGCATGCTCATTCACTCTCGCACCTATCTGCATGTCTTTAACATCACTTGACTGTGGGGAGGACATGCAGACTCCACACAGAAGGAGTTCCAGCTGAGAATCGAACGGGAGAACCTCTTGCTGTTAGGTGAAAACGCTAACCGCTGCACCATCGCGGCTTAGTTTATTTTGAAATTTTTATATAATTTTATTTTATTAATTTATTTAATTTAATTAATTTTTATTTAGTTTTTCATGAAATATGGAATAAAATAACCAGTCCAAAAAACAGACGTAACAAACTCAGGATATGAAACAAGGAGACAATTATGATATACATACACAGTAAGTATAGCCAACAACATCACCAGCACAAATGGTCAAAATAGTAAACTTTTTTCTTACCAAGTTAAAACTGTCTTTTAAACTTAGTACTTAGCTTTAAGGCATTAAGATTTTTTTATGCTCACATGAATCTCCCCCCACTGAAAACAAATAACTCCTTTGCCTTCCTCCAATTGGCCATTTCATTCCCCACAAAGAGCAAGGTGACCATTTTGTTACAGGACCTAAAGTGGGACACTTGAGGGCCATCCTGAGAAGCCAGGTCTGCAATCCCATTCTCCCAGCCCCATGGGAGTGAAGATAGGGCCGCCATTTCATCTCACACCAGAGCCAGCAGGTTGGCCTCCTGTCCTTCACCCAGCACTGTGGGGATGCCATTCTGTGAATGCCAGCACCCAGGAGGCAAGAGGCCACATGCCAGGAGGCTTGAAGTGATGCACATTCATCGGCATCTGGCACCATGGGGGAGAGAGACTGAGGTGTGCTGCAATATGCGCAGAGATGAAGAGACCCAGGACTATCTCCCCTGTGAGTTTGAAAGCCCTAGGTGCAAGGCAAAGGGAGAACCAGTGTCACAGATGTCTGGATGAGGGACTGTCTGAGGCTTTGCAGCCCAGCAGAGTTCCATGAGGCTGGGAAGATCCCCTGAGAGGCTCCAAAATCATGTGCAACACTAAATGATTTGGCAGCAGTCAGGAGATATGTAACCCTGGAAAAGAGCTCTCTCTCTCTCCTGGGGAGAAGTTTAAGCCTGGAGGGGGTCCATTCCAATGGAAGTGTGGAAGAGAGAGAGAGGTGGAAAATGACTGGGACAGGACAGCTCCCACCTGGGTGAGGGGGTATGGATCATGCCCCCTCTAGGAAGGAAGTTTGGAAGGGGATAGAGAGGTAGATAGTGGCAGGGCTGGGTAAGGAGGGGTCAGGCAGAGCTCCCCACAATGGAATTCCTTAAGGGAGTGAGTGGCAGACAGCAGCAGGGTCTGGAAAGCTCCTGCCTGGGTGAAAAGGATCAGGCAGAGCTTCCCATGATGCAAATCCTTGAGAAAGCACCAGGGCAGATGGCAGAGGGGCCTGGAGAGCTCCTGACGGTGTGAAGGCATCCAACTTCACCCCATAGCCGACGGCATCCTTGAGAGATCTCAAAGTCCCCAGAGCTGCTCTGGATGGGAAAGCAGGGGGACTCTGAAGCCTTCATGAGAGTGAATCTGCCTCTCAGCGGCTGAGGAGAGTTCCAGAGGGGTGGACAGGATCAGATGGAAGCTCCCCTGAGAAGGCCAGAGGGCATGAGCAATCTGGCATGATTTGGCAGCTTGCAGTAGACATGGAGGTGGCAGAGTCCCCTGACATGGGGGGGGGGGGAGGTGCAGCTGGGGAAGTTCTCTTGGCCAGGTCAAAGGGGAGGCCTGTAGGTGTCAGCCCTGACAGAAGTCAGTAAGGGTGCATTGGGCAGATGGGTGTGGGGCCTGGAAAGCACCCGTCTGACTGAGTGGGGTCAGGCAGAGCACCCCATGACAGAAGTCCTGGAGGGAGAGACTGATGGATGGTGGCAGAGCATGGAAGACTCCTGCCAGTGTGAAGGAATTCCACCTTACCCCATATCCAATGACATCCCCAAAAAATCACAAAGTCCCCAGAGCTGCTCAGGATAGGAAAGCAGTGGGACTGGCTGCTCCGGGAAGCCAGGTCACCATTCAGACTGAGTGGTCTAAACCTGGGACTGTTGGTCACCTTGACAAAGAGTGCCCTGGGCAGATTTGAAGCCCTAAGGCCCATCTGTCCTTGGCCAAGAACCAAGCCCAGTTGGCCCATTTATTCCCCTTGAATGAGGGTTAGGAGGAAGGGAGTGGTGCATTATGGGAGTCACATGGGTTCCCTTCTCAAGCTCCACTTAACCCTATTCTGACAATGGAAAGGGGCTTCATTATTCTGCAGTCTGTCAGGCCTCTGCATATAAGCTGTAAGGTCAGTCTAACAGCAAACAGGATAAGTTAATTCAAGCACCCAAAAGGAAATTGGCTAGGCTTAAAATGGCCTGCAAGGGCAGCTAGCCTAGCACTTACCTATGAACCTATGAACCTATGAACCTCATGACCTTGCCTGTTGCACACAGCCACACAAACCCTGCAGTGGGCCTAGCCATCTCCCTACCCAGTGAAGGTGATCCAGCACTGGCTACTCACTAACATCCTCCCTGCTCCACACTTCCAGCTTCCTGTGTTGAGTATTTAAATCAGGTCATGCTGAGTGCAGAGCTTTATTCTTCTGTGCCACAATTCCAGGCAAGGCATTAAGAATTTTTAAATAACTTTGCTTCACTCAAAATAAAGTAATAAGAGAAACTGCAAACACTTGGAGTCTATTCAGGCAAGTAATATAAAAAGTTAACTAATTTAAACTGGAGTATTACATGACACGCCGTAGAAATTCAGCAAAGATAAGTAAAAAAAATGATAAGCCATTTAACAGCAGTTACTCGAATAACAACATAATATACACACTTTAAGACATTTTCAGAGCAACTAGCTGAAATGTCCTGCCTGCAAATTAGGTGACTATTAAAGTAATAAGAAATGTTTTTGTGCTGATTAAATTTTCAACAGAAATGTAGGCTTTCCCATATAGTAATAATATATTGCTTTACTATAGCATATAGTATAATAATATTCACATTATTATCTTGAGAAATTTTGAAACTGAAAAATTCTTAACATTGGGGTAATTCAATAAAGCCTACACGGAGCTATTCTCCATGTAGGTATAGTGGCACAGCCCGAACACGGAGTTAAGAGGTGGAGCGATCGATCCAGGAAACAAGGGTGGGGGCATGCATGAGCCTCCCAGCACTATGCTGACAAAGATGCATTTGTGGTATGTAAATCACCTCATTTGCTGGTAAAAACTATGCAAATGAGGTGATTTACCGATCTAGGAAGCAGACAGGCATCTGAGTATGAGCCATGTCTGCAGTAAAAATGTATGAGGTTGGTAACTGTGTACCGGACTGAAAAAAAAAAACGGGGCTGTGGCAACATGTATTAGGCACATTAGGCATGCCAATGGCCAAAACTATGGGCATTGGCATGTACAAGTGATGCGAAATGTGAAAAATCAAAAGTTTTTTTAGCACATATGCCATGTTTAAGTGGAGCGCAGTGGCATGCAAATGTGAGCTTGAAAATAATAAATTAAAATAGTAAAATGGGGAGTATTAAAGGTAAAATGAATTTCCACATTATACTGGCCTGCATGCAGACTCATATAATGGCAGGTTATAGTGGTTGCTAAGGACATAGGGTCTCATGTAATGCTGTAACTAGGGTATATGCAATTAGGTATATGTAAATGAGCTAAGTTTACTGAATAGCAAAATGGGCCACCATGTCCACAGGTACCTAACCATGTAGGGGCTACAATGTGGTGGTGTAGGCAGGAGAGGCATCTGACATGAAAAGGGTGTATATCATGGTTTGTGTAAGCACATTGGAACTCAGTGGCTTCTGTTTCTGCTCAGCTAAGCACAGCTAAGCACAGCTAATCAGGGAGGTGTGTCTGAGGCTGCTAAGCTGTGCTTAGCTGGTTAGAGAAATGCTGAGCATGTTCATATCCAGGGAAGGGCCCTTTCTGCTCAGCAATGTTTACACTAGCTCCACGTGTTTCCAAGGAGCACAGCGGGGCTACAAACTGGAGGAAACTGGAAAACAATAAAAGGAAACAGCAGACAAAATGCAATCAACTATAAATGACTAATAAGGCCTCTGCCACTTGCAGTGGGCCATTCAAACCCCTCAATAATGTAGCTGGCAGGTGGACTATATCATAGTCAGTCAATCACACAGGGAGCATTTGCAGCACACCAGTATAAAGTATGTAGACACCCTTCAGTGTAATTTTCCCACATACTCAGCATCATTGGAGTACACACATGGGAATTTTAACTCACAAAATAATAGGGGCTGCTGCTGCTTTGCTACATCTCTACATGCTACAGGCTGAGGGCAGTGATGGGGATGATGCTGACAGCCAGCCCAGACTGAGGAGGAGAAGAGTGTTCAGACCCAGGGTAACCTTTCAGTGGCTACATTAGCTGGAGATAGTAGAGTGCTATAGGGTGGAAAGGGACATACTACAGCAACGCACCAAGCTCTGCCTTCCTCACCTCAGACCCAGAGCCAACAGAGGGGAACCCATACCAGTGGAAACAAAGGTATGTGTAGCCTTAAGAATACTAGCTATAGGCACTTTCCAAAGACCTACTGGGGACATCATGGGGATCTCACAGGCATCTGCATCCAGGGTACTCAAACAGTTCCTGGATGTCATGCTAACACATACCAGTGAGCACATTTATTTCCCCAACACCCCTGAGGAGAGGACTATCAATATGCGTCTCTTCCACCATGTAGCAAACTGCCCAGAGGTACTGGGTGCCATAGACTGCACTCATGTGCACATCAAAGACCCACCCTGTGAGGTGGGTAGAGTCTACATCAGCTGCAAGGGCTATCACTCCATCAATTATTAGGTCATGTGCAATGCCCAGGGCATTATCATCAATGTGTGTGCTGGCAGCACTGGCAGTTATCATGATTCCCACATCTGGCATGCCTCACAGCTGTACCAGGCATTTGTCAGGGGGTCATCCAGTATGGCCATCTAGTGGGGGATGCTGGCTATGCACTGGAACCATGGATGATGACACCTATCAGAAATGCCCATACACCCACTGAAGAACACCATAATGAGGCACACACACAAACGAGGAACATCGTAGAGCATGTGTTTGACTGCTCAAGTCATGGATCTGCTGCCTTGACATATCCGGTGGAGTCCTGCAGTACTCTCCAGCCACATGTGTACACATGTTCATAGCATCTGCCATGCTACACAACATGATCCTATGGAAACAGCTGTGGCAGGAACATCACAATGAAGGGAGACACAGTCCCCCCACCATTGCCAAGGTCCCCACAGGCACAAGGGGACTCAGAGGACAAAGCCTGTCAGCCTGTCCCTGTAGGCAGACATAGGCATGCCCAGTACACCCTCACCTTGGCAAAGAGGCAATGCATAGCACATACACTGACAGCCTAGGGACCCAGGGACTGGCACCTCACTTCGACTCACACACACAGTAAAAAGGATTCCACACACATCACACTACCTGTACCTTACCATGTATAGGCTGCATACTGTGTGCATCCGACAGAGTCAGCCTTGAAGCACTGTCCTCACAACTGCTACAGGCACAAGGTAAGTCAGTCTTCTTAACAACAAATGAATGGAGTAGTACGCTGCAGTAGCATATCTATGGTATTGCTGCATGTATGCAAGGGAATGAGGTGGGCTGCCGGGATAGCAGCAGACAACTGCCAGCTATGTGGGACAACAGGAAATGTCCACCAAATACTGACTGCCCCAGAATATGCAGTAGTCCCCAAGGTGCCAAAAGCCAAGGCAGTATATGTGGGGGACTAAGAAACTGCAGGTCATAGGTCACATGGATGAATGTCAATGTTTGAGTCCCAAACACACCTCTCAGCCTCTCACAGCAAGTCATCTGTACTAAGCCAGAAAGAAGTGCATGGCAAAGGCCCAGAAATAGGGACAGTGATGAAATATTGCTCTGACAAACCTAGACAGTAATATTACAACAGGATTTGCTGTTGCATTAAGTCTCTGAAGGGTAAGAAGTCTGATATTCAAATGTCTGTCATCACTTTCTAACTTTGAGCTTTAATGATATGCCAGTATTTTCCAAGACAACCACAATACTATGCTAAATGGACCCAAACTATGAAGCAAACATCTGCACAGTCTGTGGAAATTTGTACAATTGAGAGGTATGACCCCTCCCTCAACACACCCGCGTTCCCATAGAGTAACATTTATGTTTGTATGGTAATAGCAGCAGACCACACATTCCCACGGCTGTCTCATTTAACTTGCTAACTTGTTCCTTGTTCACTATATGCAGGGGTCAATGTGCTATGTCTGTGCATGGTTAATACTGTCAGGAAGTAGACAGCACTTACTGCTGGCTGCTGTGGCTTAGTGGTCTAAGTACAATATTGTGGTTGACAGGGTCTGTGGTCTGAGACTAGCTGTGACAACTATTTTGCATGTCAGCAACACCTACAGTAGGTGTTGTACACACTGTCCAGAAGTCAATTTTTGCAACTGCAGGAAAGGTGGACAATGGAGAAAAAGGGGGCCACACATATGGACAGTGCACAACTTGGAGTAACCTACAAAGCGCCTAGTAGTACAGGAGGTTGTGACAAGTCAATGTAGTGCCAGGTTATAAAAGGCTGCCACGTGACTGTGTCAGCACTGACAACAAGTCAGTGGGCACCATCCATAGCCCTGGAATGATAGGGTGTCACAAAATGTACACACGTATGCCTCACATATCTGTTCTGCTCCCCATAAAATTGCATTTACCTGACAAACTATGTGCAAAACAATAAAGGTTGATGTGAAACATCAATGACAGACAGTTGACAAGCAGATGTCATACCCATAAGAAAATGCAAGCTAATACAAACACAGTCTACCAACTGTCTATGCTTGGACCAGCAATAGTAACACCCTGTCCTCATGTCTGGGCCTGTGTCTGACTGTTATATATGGGCCTGTCAAGATGTCAGTCTGTAAGTGTTTGACAGCTATAGCCAACATGTAGCCTTATAATAACACTGCTACACATCCTGTCTAAGGAACACAGCAGACGTAGGGGTGCAATGATGGACAACATGCTAAACAGGTGTGGAGGGTAGAGTCTATGTCAACCACAAGGGCTATCCCTCCATCACCTGCCAGGTCATGTGAAATGCCCAGGTCATTATTATCAATATGTGTGCTGGCAGCTCTCACAGTTATCACGGTTACCACATCTGGCACGCCTCACAGCTGTACTAGGCATTTGCCAGGGGGGCATCCCATATGGCCATCTAGTGGGGGATGCTGGTTATGCACTGGAACTGTGGATAATGATACCCATCAGAAAGGCCAACACACCCACTGAAGAATGCCATGATGAGGCACATGCACAAACTAGGAACATCATAGAACATGAATTTGGGCTGCTCCAGTCACGGATCCACTGCCTTAACATATCTGGTGGAGGCCTGCAGTATTCTCCAGCCAAATGTGCACACATGTTCATAGTATCTGCCATGCTACACAATATGATCCTTTGAAAATAGCTGCAGCAGTAACATCACAGGGAAGGGGGATACAGCCCCCCCACCATTGCCATGGTCCCCACAGGTACAGGAGGACTCAGTGGACAAATCCCCTCAGCCTGTCCCTGTAGGCAGATGTAGGCATGCTCAGTGCATCCTGGCCTTGGCAAGGTGGCAATGCATAGCAAATACACTGACATCCCAGGGGCCCAGGGACTGACACCTCACTCCAACTCACATACACACAGTAAAATATGCCAGCCACATCACACTACCTAGACCTTACCATGTACAGGCTGTGTACTGCCTGCATCTGACAGAGTCAGCCCTGAAGCACTGTCCTCTTAACTTTTGCAGGCACAGGGTATGTCACTCTTATTAACAATAAATGAATGCGTTAGTAGACTGTGGTAGCATATCTATGGTATTGCTGCATGTATGCCTGGGAATGGTGTGGTTTACCGGGAGAGCAGCAGACAATGGACAGCTATGTGGGACAACAGGAACTCTCACTCAAATACTGGCTGACCTACAATATGCAGTGGGTCTTAAGCCAGCAAAATCCACTGCACTATGTGAGGGACTTACAAACAGTGAGGTCAAAGGGCAAATGCATGGACGTCAATGTTGGAGTCCCATACATATCTCTAATCCACTTACAGCATGGAATTTACACAAACCCATAAAGAAATGTGGGGCAAATGCTCAAAAAAAGGGACAAGTCTTAAATATTGCACTTACAAACATAGAAAGTTGACAGAATAACAGCTGTTGCAGTAGCATGAATTTCTGAAGGTCAAGAAGTCTGAAACTCTAATGTCTATCATTACTTTCTAAATTCAGTCTGTAATATAGTCACCATTATTTGCCACACAACCACAATTTTATGAAAAATGAGCCCAATTTATCAACTAAACATCTGCACAGTCTGTGAAAATGTGTACACTTGAGAGGTATGCCCCCTCCCCTTAACACACCTGTGCTCACATAGAACTGCAGTAACATTTATGTCTGTAAGGTGATAGCAGCAGGCCACACATTGCCAGGGCTGTCACAATCAACTTGGCACCTTGTTCCATTTCTGCAATATGCAGGGGTCAATGTGCTATGTATGTTTGTGGTTAATAGTGTCAGCAAGTAGACACCACTTAGTGGTGGCTGTTGTGGCTTAGTGGTCTAAATACAATAGTGTAGTGGTCAGGGTCCATGGTTCGAGACTGGTCATAACAGCTATTTTGCATGTCAGCTATGCCAACAGTATGAGTAGTACACACTGGGCAGAACTCAATATTTGTTACTGCAGGAAAGCTGGACATATGGACAGTACAGAGGTCTGAGTAACATGCACTGTGCCTAGTAGAACAGGAGGTTGTGACAAGTCAGTCAAGTGCCAGGATATAAAGGCTGCCACGTCACTGTGTCAGTACTGACAATAAGTCAGTGGGCACCAGCCATACCCATAAAATGGGGTCTATATTAGAACACCAAACATTCAACATATCGAGTGTTCTAATATCGAACCCTACCAATCGAAAATACTAAACATCGAACATTCAGAACAGGAAATTATTTCCTAGGGAAAAAATTTGCTGTTCCAAAACACATACACACAACACAAGCACACCAAACAAACAGCAATCCACACACATACACCTAAACTCTTACACCTAACCCTACACTAAAACTATACACACACCACTAACTATCCACTTACCTTAACCCAAACCCTAAACCTAAGGTCTGTCACTACTGCACACTCACCTCACATGTGCCCTAACCCTAACTCACCTACCCCGCCCTAACCCTCATGTCCACACAATCGCACAATTACCCGACCCGCGCCTTAACCCTAACTAACCTAACCCGCCTTAACCCTCATGTCCACACAATCGCACACATACCTAACCCACACCCTAACCTTAACTCACCTAACCCGCCCTAACTCTCTTGTCCACATAATCGCACACATACCTAACCCGCACCCTAACCCTAACTAACCTAACCCGCACTCAATCGCACACTTACCTGAATCTGACCCGTAACTTTCCACCAGAGTGCTGAAAATACCGAAGCAACAGAAACAGACAACCAAATTCTTTCCCTAGGAAAAAAATTGTTTTTCTGTTTCTCCGATATTTTCAGCATTCGCTGAAAACGGGTCGATATTAGAACACTCGACATTTTAAATGTTCAGTGTTCTAATATAGACCCGTGAAATGACAGGGTGTCACAGAATGTCCACACGTGTGCCTCATATATCTGTTCTGCTTGTTCGAACATTACATTTGCCTGACAAACTATAGGTAAACCAATAAAGGTTGATGTGAAAACAGCAATAACAGACAGTAGAGATGCAGATGTCATCCCCAAAAGTAATTGCAAGCTAATACAAAATTATTCCACCAACTGCCTATGTTTGGAAGGGCAATATTAAGAGCCTGCCCCCATGTCTGGGCATGTGTCTGACTGTTATATATGGGCCTGTCCAGATGTCCATCTGTAAGATATAGCCAACCTGTAGCCTTACAATAATAGTGCAACACAACCATCTGAGTACCACAGCATATGTATGGGGCACAATGATAGACAACCCACTAAACAGGTACAGTCAGAGGTGTGAGGTCTGTAACCCTGTGTGTGATGTTACAACTTCTACCCCACTCACACCATAACTACAAATACATAACAGCAAAAACTGAAGGTCAAGACGTCTGAAACTCTGATGGACTACAGAAGGACAAAGAGATACATGTAAGATGAAGGGGAACCACTGGCCAAGCAAACAAAGAATGTGCACACTAGAACAATTTCTGCTGCAACATAGTTCCCTGCAGTGTATGAGGTCAGTAAACAAATGTCTGTCAGTGCTCCCTCACATTATTCTATACTGATCTGCCACTCACATACCAGGAAATCACAGTGTTATGTAGAATGTACCACACATATTATGGAAAACTCTACTCAGTCCAATGCACTCTGTACCCACACCAGGATATGATTCAGTTAATAAGGACAGCACACACTCAGGAGAGACTTCACACAGTATATCACTGAGGTGCTGGACTGTTTACACAGCTTCATCAGCCAATCAGTTTTAGCACACAAAATCCTGGTCCAGACTACAGCTACCTCTGGAATGGAGTCCAACTCATACTATTGAAGTGCTTACTGGGCATGCTTCTATGCTTAGAGAATTGCAGCCCATGTATAAACCCACATCTGATTATACAACTCTGTTGTCCAGATATGTCTTTGCATACAGACAGCTATGTACACCTTAACTGTGTCTTCCCACCCCCATCAGACAGGATTACCCGCAGCTATCTGGAGGTGGCACATATGTGGTATATCTGCATCTGTTGAGTGTGATAGGCATATATATATATATATATATATATATATATATATATATATATATATATAAAACATATACAAATATATCAATTATAGACAGGCAGAGATGGGGAGGGAGAGACAGACAGAGATGGACAGAGACAGACAGACAGACAGACAGACAGACAGAGAGGCATAGAGAGAGAGAGAGAGAGAGAGAGAGAGACACCCTGAAAGGCATAGAGTGATATCCTCATGCAGACAGTTGCACACCGATCGTAACCACTGGCACATGCCAGTATGAAGGTGACCTCCATTTTGTAATAGTAGTCAGGTAGGGGTTGTAATCTCACCTCACCTGGTGTGTGTGTGTGTGTGTGTGTGTGTGTGTGTGTGTGTGTGTGTGTGTGTGTGTGTGTGTGTGTGTGTGTGTGTTTGTAGGTTAAAGTAATTTGAGGCCATTTCCACCCAGTAAACTTCAAAACTGCCCTACTTTACAAAGCTTGCTGATGTCATCCACCTTAGAAGTACCTTTGGACACTTTTCAGCCTTATAAGCTCCATGGCGCATGCGATAATTACATAGTATTATAGTACATATAACTAGATAGATTACTCTCAGCACCAGCAACTGTTTTTGTGTTTGTAGGTTAAAGCATTGTGAGCCACTTTCCACCCAGTAAACTTCAAAACTGCCCTACTTTACAAGGCTTGCTGATGTCATCTACCTTAGAAATACCTTTGGATATTCTTTAGTACTATAAGCTCTGTTGCACGTGCGGTGAATATGTAGTACTATAGTATAAATAACTAGCTAGGTAGGGATTCTAATCTCTGCACTGGCAACTGTGTGTATGTTTGGCTGTTTGTAGGTTAAAGTATTTTGAGGCCTTTCCCACCCAGTACACTTCATATTGCCCTACTTTACAAGGGCTGCTGATGTCATTTACCTTAGAAGTACCTTTGGACACTCTTTAACCCTATAAGCTCCATGGTGTGTGCGATAACTATGTAGCACTATAATATACATGCACCTAGAGAGGTAAGGGCTCTAATCTCAGTACTGGCACCTGTAATACTGTGTGTGTGTAATACCATTTTGAGGCCTGTTCCACAATGGTGCCCCCCAATGTGTGTGATGCCATTTTGAGGCCGGTTCCACCCTTTTGCCCCCATGTGTGTGTGTGTGTGTGTGTTTGCGTGTGTGCATGTGCGCTCACGTGAGTGTGATACCATTTTGAGGCCTGTTCCACCCTAGTGCCCCCCCCTGTGTCTGTGTGTGTGTGTGTGTGTGATACCATTTTCAGGCCTGCTCCACCCTAGTGCCTCCGTGTGTGTGTGTGTGTGTGTGTGTGTGTGTGTGTGTGTATGTGATACCATTTTGAGGCCTGTTCTACCCTGGTGCCCTCCTAATCCATTGCATTACTTTACTGAGCGTTTTCATGTCATCAATCTTAAAATCCACTGTTGGACACTTTCTATGATATAAGCTCCGTGGTGCATGTGATAAGTAGGCAGCACTATAGTACATACAAGTAGGTAGGTAGGGGTTTGAATCTCAATACAGCCACTTATACTCCTGTATATGTTTGTGTGTGAAATATATCCCCTGCGGCTGTTGTGTGTGATGGTTAGACCCCCTTTACTTTAAAGAGCCTGCTGATGTCATCCACCTTACATGCACCATGTTAAACTCTACAGGCCATACCACTCATCGATACAGATGTATGCAGAATGTTCAGATGTTTACAACACATATGTGGTCCATGTTTCCTAACAATGGGGTTTTATGAGAGATCATTGGCAAATGTGTGACAGTTGCTGTAGTTACAGATATGTCAGTTTCAGATGTCATACCCATCTGAAATGTCACGGTGATGCAAAGTCTGTTACCTTATCACTTGTCCAGGTTTGTAACTGCAATATGTGAGAACAGTCATTATTTTGGGTGGTTTATCCTACCATCCATGAAGGCATTCCCAAGATTAGTTGGTGTAAGTGGTTGTGAGTTATGACCTTGACATATAATCTCCATTGCACATGCAATATGTGCGTAGCACTGTAGTAATACAAGTAGATAGGTAGGGGTTTTAATCTGACTGTTGCCAGCTGTGTGAGTGTATGTGTTTATGTACGCATATCCCCCTGTGGCTGTCTTGCCTGTGTGTAAATAATGGTTATACCATTTTTTTTGTGTCTGTTCCACCCTGGTAACTCCCCCATTGCCAAACTAATCATGGCCCCTGCAGATGTCATCCACCTTACAAGCACAGTTACACATTTCCTAAAAACAGGCACTGTGGCGCATGCAATAGTCATGTCAGTCTGGATTGTACATAACTAGATAGATAGGTCTTCTAGTTGGAAAAGTGTCAACTATGTGTGCATGTGTGTTTCAATGCATGTCCCCATGCAGTAGTGTGTGTGTGTGTGTGTGTTTCAGATGGCTCCACCATGTTAAGGGCCTATGAACCCCCCATTGGCAATCCTAACAGCCCCTGCAATTGTGAACCACTTGAATAGTAGTGGCAGACCCTGCAACACTCTAGTAGCTCTGTGGTGCTTGTGTTATGTATATAGCAGTATCATTTGTAAAACTAGGCAGGTAGAGGTTCTACTATCAGCAAGGGCAGGTCATGAGTGTGTGTGTGTGTGTGTGTGTGTGTGTGTGTGTGTGTGTGTGTGTGTGTGTGTGTGTGTGTGTGTGTGTGTGTGTGTGTGTGTGTGTGTGTCCTGGGAGCAGTCTAACTGTGTTATGGACACCAGCACACCGCTCAACCCTTCACAGAAAGACATATGGTTAAAAACCTATGGAAAAGTGGGGCAAAGACCCAACACTGAGCACAACCTTCACATATTGCTGTGACATGCATGGAAAGTAGATACCAGAACAGGTTGTACATTTGAATGCACTTTCCAAAGGCTATGTGTTGTTACATGACAATATCCATCATTAATCTGTAATGTTAGTCTGTCATGATTTTTCAACAGTTTGCCAGAAAACCACAATGTTATGACAAACAGAAATAAAATATGTGTCAAATATCTGGCCAATCTGCAGACATATGTAGAGGTCACAATATGGCCACCATCTGTACCACCCTGCAGGTTTCAGTCCATGTTTGGCAAGGTGTGACCTGTGACAACAACTGAAACAATAAAAAGGTCCCAAGAGTGTAGGACAGCAAACATTTCATACAGTTGTCTACTAATTACATAGAGCAGTTATTGCATATCAGAAGCACCATAATGTTATGACAAGTAGCATAAGCTAAGGTAATGTTGCACAAATAAGGTGTCATAGCAAACCAGAGGAAGTCCTGTGTGTTGCACTTGCCGTGGGTATGCTATGTCCTGCCGAATGTCACATTACTACAAGACGTGTCCCGCAGTCTACATCTGATAAGGTGGGAACCATAATCTGTGTCACCTATGTGTGTGCAATATGTAGACGTGTGAAGGCCCTGTGACAATCTACTGCCCCCAATCACCCACATGTATATAGGCATGAATGCTAACTGCCACCACCCACATACGTAGATACAGCCTAAGGCTCTGTCAACTGTAAGTATTGTGCAGTCTGTCATTGTGCCACAAACTGCTGTTAACACACTGCAATGGGCCATACAGTGGGTATGGAATGGTGTCAAGTTCCTGGCCTCAAGCTGAATGCAGACAACAGTGTCAACATTCCATATGATAAGGACATATCAACAGTATTTCCCACATCAGCACCAGCTCCATAAACACACAGACTGCAATGCCAGACTTGGGTACTCAGGATGGCAGCAATGTTGCATTCAGGCAACAAGTAGTTGCAGTGGTCAGGAATTGCTTGCATGCAGTTCACCACATAGGTAAAGGGACCGCATCCAGACAAAAGGTAGACATTACCTCTGAATAGTCCTCAATCAGTACAACAATACATTAGCAGCATGGCCGGTCTGCTATACACCTATGCAGACATCTGCAGAAACTGTAAAGTCTATGTTAACACCCACAAAGGTCAGCTATGGTCCTGAACATCTGTTCCACGCAGACAGCCTGTAATCAGTACTCCCTCACTTGTTACCAGTCAGGTTGTACACAGGTGTTTGTGGCATGCCTAGATGGCAACGTTGTGCTCAGCCCTTCAACAGCTGCCCCATGTACGAGAGTATAACACTGTGCGCATTCCCGTCACGAGAGGCCTGACTCACATATGAGATAGCAAAAGCACATGCTGGAGAGTCAGGTTTGGCTCCCAGAGGCTGCCCTGTGTCAGGACTACACTCCCCAAATATGTCAAACACAGTACCATGCAGACCCTCATCAACTGCATCAAGGTTGAGTGGATGGGAAAAAAAAATCTGTCCTTGGGGTTCAACCTGTGTCCAGCAATGGCAGGGGCAACAGGTGCTGACTGATGATACTGTTGGGGATAAAGTAATGGGTAGGCTTGTGAGGGACCCAGGGCCAGTACTCTAGTAACATCCTCTGCATCTATGAACCTGTGGTCCTATGGAACACTCAGGTGACATGTATTAAGGCTAGTTGGCTGTGTCAAGGGGTATGCATGCATGGTTACACTGTCTGCCCCCATTGTCCCTCACAGATTCTTGCATGCATATGCACCTAGGTAAACATGTTCATATACAGCCATACCTTGGTGATGAAAAGGTCACTGTGTTTCCACTCCGCCATACTCGGCTTTGGTAATGTTAGCAGCTCCCCAGGCTGTACACACACACAGACACCTAGAACACAAACAGAATAAGTTATGTGTGATAACAGTCAGTCAGCAGTACTAACAGCAATAATGCATCATGGAAGAAAGGTACATACACTTCAATGAGTACCCATGACAGTTGCCAGCAGACAGCACCTTACACGACATACATTACTACACTACACACTAGCATATATTCACCCTGTGCATCAGACACATATTAGCATCTCCCTGTATCAATGGTATGGATAAAAGGGATGTGGCACAGCACAGAACACAAAAAGGACTGGGTGAGTGGGAGGGGAACTCTTAAAACTCCAACAGAACAGAAAACTTAAGACAAACAAATATAATAATAGAATAAGATACAAAATAGAAGTGATCAAACCTTAAATAAAGGGCTTCAAATCAACATTACATGCAGAGATGATTGCTACTCAGAGCAATGCAGACCACACAAACACTTCAGCTAACTACAGATATTTCTAACTAAAAGAGCAATTCTGTCTGTCAACTCCTCCCACTAATTAACTGATGCTATTCACAGTTTGTAAAGGAATTTTTTGGTAACTTTTTTTAATTGACCCTAGCCAAGAACTCTTAAAACTCCAACAGAACAGAAAACTTATACCTAAACAAATGTAATACTGGAATAAGATACAAATTAAAAGTGATCAAACCTTAAATAAAGAGCTTCAAATCAAAATTAAATGCAGAGATGACTGATACTCATAGCAATGCAGACCACACAAACATCAGACAGATATACTATATTCCCATCTATATGTAAACAATTTTACATTTCCCTATTTCCTTACTTTTAGCAAGGCAAATGCAGATAAGTGGATATTGTCAGATACAAAGACACAAACAACATGCAAAGGTCTTTCTCTGAGACAGGTCTAAAAGTAATAAGCAACATTAATGTTGGGTTAGCTCAGATTACATCAGTGTTTGTCACCTGCCTTCACTTCTCAGGCTAACAGCAACTACCATACATTTTAACATCTCTGTGTCAGAAGTATATATCTGTCTAATGTTTGTGTAGACCTGGAAGTCATAACACAGTTAAACACTTTTACATTTTTAACCTAGTAATTATTTATGTTTCAAGACAATACAAAAACCTATAGCTGTAAACATTTATGTCTGTTTGCTGCACTGAAACAGAGATAACACATTTGTAAAACAAGTTCAGCTTATTTACTTGAAGTTTTGCAACTTATGTCTGTATATTCAAGGCATCCAGCTTCTACTATTAATACATACATTTGCACAGGTAATACTTTATATACATTTCTGCTCTTTGCCAGTATAATACACTGTGGTTATACTCCTGAATCTCACTCATACCTCTCAGCCTCTTAGAGCAAGACATCTGGACAAAGGCAGAAATAAAGGGGGGACAAAGGCCAAAAAATAGTGACACTTTATAAATATTGCTCTTACACACAGTTGATAGAATACAAGGTTTTGCTTTTGCATGAATATATTTGAAGGATATGACATCTGACATTCAAATGTGTGCTATTATTTTATGATGTCAGTCTTTAAGGATTTTCCAGGGATTTGCTAGACAAAGCACAAGTGTATGAGTAAATGACTAAAAATATGTGCAAACGTGGTAAGTCTGCAAAAATCTGGACAGTTGAGAGGTACATAACATACAGTTCAATATACACTTCTGAACCAGTTGTTTAATATCCACATAACATCATACCTCCCAACCATACTGAATTACTCGGTTTTTACCGAGTTTTGGGGTCCAAATGAAGGGGTGCCACGATTCCCGAGTGGCACCCCTTCATTTCTGATTTTTTTGCTTTGGTTTCTTTATTTTTTAAATGTTCGCGCTATCGGAGCTGATGTCATCACGTGCGCGATGACGTCAGCTCCATCAGGGCTACCAGCCAGTCGGAATTGAGCTCTAGGAGCTCACATCATCATTTCCGGCTGGCTGCAAGCAGGCGGGAATTAAAAAATGCTGCCGAGAACTTGGTTTTGCTTTATATGCTTTCTTTGTATGAGAAGTAACTGCTGACTTAAATGAACATTTTGCTACCATAACGGAGTAAACGGACTTAAGGGGGAATTAGGTAAGGAACAAAGGGTGTGTTAAATGGCAGCATTTCTGTGCTTTGCTGCCGAGAACTTGGCTTTGCATATTGTTGATTGCTGAGAACTTGGCTTTGCATATTGTTGATTGCTCTTTGCATATTGCTGACTGCTGCTGAGAATTGGCTTTGCATATTGTTGATTGCTGAGAACTTGTTTTTGTATATCGTTGATTGCTCTTTACATATTGTTGATTGCTGCCGACTATGCCGAGAACAGGCTGGCTTAAACAAACAGCCGAACTTTGCACAAACTGCTGGCTTATGTTTTGCCGAAAACGGGCTTTGCTGTCAAGGAACAAAGTGTGTGGGCTTTAAGGAACAATAGCTGGCTTATATTTTGATTGCTGCCGAGAACAGGCTGGCTTAAATAAATGGCTGAGCTTGCTGGCTTACGTTTTGCCGAGAATGGGCTTTGCTGTCAAGGAACAAAGTGTGTGGGCTTTAAGGAACAATAGCTGGCTTAAGGCTTATATTTTGATTGCTGCCGAGAACAGGCTGGCTTAAATAAATGGCTGAGCTTGCTGGCTTACGTTTTGCTGAGAATGGGCTTTGCTGTCAAGGAAAAAAGTGTGTGGGCTTTAAGAAACAACTTCTGGCTTATGTTTTGTTGATTGCTGCCAAGAACAGGCTGGTTTAAATGAACGGCCGAACTTGCTGTCTTATGTTTTGCCAAGAACAGGCTTTGCTGTCAAGGAACAAAGTGTGTGGGCTTGCATGAGAACTGTTAAGGAACTGCATGTGTGTGTGTGTGTGTCTGTGTGTTTAGGGCAATTTCTCTGAATCTTGTTCTCTGTCTCCTCTACCAGCATTCTCTTATTCCTTCCTAGGTAATAACATTTTAATAAGGCTTTTAATAATGTTTTACCTTCTCTCATTTCAGGCATCTTTTAGAATAATTTGAATCTTTTTAATATAAATATAATCCATGCAGGAGGTAATGCTTTTTTTTAATATGTTCCAAACCTGTTGCCTCCCAAAAAATATCTTGCACAAAAGAAAACGTTATGTGACTCAGAGCAAAGGGTGGTTATCACAAACAATAATAAAGTGCATTATTAAAGACTCAAAGGTCCCATTCTTGATACTAGATTTTCACTAATGCCATTTCTGTTCACAAACAGTTAAGACAAAAAGTCGCCTTCTTGCATGTTCTCCTCTATCGTCCAACAAAATCTGCATTCACCAATCAAGAGCATTTTATGCAGCTTATGATCAAATATACTTGCATCCCCAATGCCACAATAATGGCATGAAAAGCAATTGGGCTAGGAGAAATGAAAAAACATTTTATTTTATTTATTTACTATATGGTAACTAAGTAGGAGGAGGATTAGCCCAAAGAAATTTTTCAACTGCGAACTGTGCTTGGAGTCAATAAACGTTATAAGCCAACTGAAGTTATACACTTCATATATGATAGAGTGTTAAGTTTACATAGTTACAGAATGTTAGAAAGTTTATATATATTTATTATATAGTTTTTATAAAGTTGAGTAGAGTGTTCTTATACATTTTTACAATAGGTTTTATCAGTTTACATGAAGTGCAATGTATTCTAGCTACATAAAATTGCTTATTAATTGTTCAGTATTGGATTTCCTTGAATAAAAAACTCAAATTAAAGTGGTTAAAAAGCAAGAGATTTACAGAGACAGGCCTACAGACTAAGAACAGAGCATAAGAGTAGGAAGAGTTAATTGGCAAAGGAAAATAGCTGAGACACTATAAGCATGTTTAGCCTTTTAAAGAGTTTATCCATTATCCCTAAAAGAATTATAAGCAGGAAATGAACCATTGGTAGTGCATTAATGTTTCTGCTAATATTTTTATGGAATGAAGAGCTCAGAAAAGGACTTTTTAAATTTGCTAAGAGTATCTTGATACCTTGTTTCAGGTGTAGTTTGTTCCAGGGAGCTGGGACTCTTCATGAGAAGGCTCTTTCACCATTATTTTTTTTAAATAGGGGATGATTGAATAATAAGTTCTCCAGGAAATTCCTTTAGGGAATAGGCCAAGTCTATTTTCATTGTGAGACAGTATTGCTTTGTTTATCAGATGTCTGTTAGTGTTTGTGCATTGATGTGCTGCAAAATGTAAAAATAAAATCCAAATAATCATTGTAGAAGTAAAGCAATATGCACACATTAGTGTTTATGGTAAATGGTGTGAAATAGCCAGGTAATGGAACACTGGAATGGCTGCAGGAGGACTCTGGTGCCATGTTTTGGTTGTCTGTTCTTCAGTTTGTGTTCAAACATTGATATCCCACAATTTCAATGGAGTGGGTGGGGTTATGTAATTATGTATGCAAATTAGACGTACAGATTTGTACCTATTTTTCATGGGCCTTGTCCAGATTTTTTATGTTTCCAGGTTGAGAGGTATGCATACCATATATAGATCTCTTACATTTGTAAGACAAGCATATGTATTATTTTAATATTCACAAACTACATGATTATTTACAACATCCCAGTTAGCTGTGCTGGCAGTGTCACAGTCAGTATTGTACAAAAGACAATCCAGTAGTAGTCATATATGAGCTGACCCTTGTTGGGATAACTCAGGGGCCAGAGCTGTGATGTATGTCACTGCAGACAGAGCCATCAAGGATGGCCATAGGTGTCAGTCCAGGAAGTGTTGTTGAGACCTACTGTTTAAATTCCTATTTCCCATGACTACATCCCCCCATCTGAATTCCATTAAATGCTTAATTGTATGACATACCTGTTATAGTGCTGTACTTCTTTGTCAGAAGAAATCCACAAGTAGTGTTGTAAAGAATTGCAGTCTGTCTTCATGAAGGAAGTGTCAGACCTGTTCAGCATAGGCAGCAGCTTGCCTTTTGCAGGTAATGCTCATGAACAGGTGACGGCCTGTGCACCAGTCTGTGTCTCCCACTTGCTAATTGCATCCAGAACAGCTGTGTTGCCTTTCTATTAGCCAATGGCATGGCAACATGGTGCTATAATTAAGGCCTTCTTGTGGGCCTTATCCCTTTTCCTGGCCTGTGAATAAGACATTATCAAGGTGTGGGAGCTACAGCATCACAGAGGGTAGATGAAAATACTGTCCATTGTTTGGATTGATGTGTTATGTCCACAGTCTTGCATGCTATGTCTGCATACCTCTCAACCTCTTAGCATAAGAAATCTGGAAAAAGCCTGACAAAACGAGGGGACAAAGGGCCAAAATTAGGGACAGATTTTAAATATTGCTCTTATAAACTTAGAAATTTGCTGGAGTAATAGGTTTTGTTTTGACATACATTTTCTGAGGGATTTGAAGTATGAAACTCAAATGTATATCATTATTCAGTGACTTCATTCCTCATATCATCCCAGTGATTTGGCAGAAAACCACAAATGTTATGAGGAATAGCCAAAAATATGAGCCAAAAACCTGGACATTCTGCGGAAATCTGTACAGTTGAGAGGTATGTATGTCTGGCCATTGTTAACAGACTTTCAGCTTTTGTAGCAGTGTACTGTGTAAATGTGTGTTGAGGTGAGTAAGGACACAGGCAGAGGTGAGTGTCATAGATCCTTTTCTATTTGACTGTGTATGCTACTACAGTTCATGCTGGTCTATCAGCTGTGTATGTCTGTAGGGGCAGACTGAGACATGTCCCTTAAAACCTCAACATCCCCCCCAACCCTTTATGTTTGGCTGTTGTGTGGATGCCCTGTTCTAGGTGTTTGGGAGCAATATTAGGTCTGTAGCAGATAGTTGTACATACTGCTGCATGTGTAGCAGCCCACAGCTGCTGCATTCTGGCCAGGAGTCAGACTAGGGATTATGAAGACATTGGGGGAGAGCAAGCTGTAACTCTCAGTGAGGGTGCAGTGTCAGCTGTTGTGTCACAGCATGGCCTGGTTGAGGGTACCCACAACAGTCCAGGTGAGGCATGTGCCTGTGATGCATATGTTGCATAATAGTGCCATCCAGAGAGTATATGGCAACATGTGGTACACATATTCATAATTGGGAAATGTGTCCCACCCTGCAGGGCTTTAGCATGCTACTGTGGGTGGCAGTGACTGTGGTAGGATCAACCAGTTTTGCTGAACATTTCAGGACTCCATTATTACTATATTGTATTGACATGCATGCAGTTATCATGCCACACACTGAGCTGTGGCCCAGGGCTGTGGGTTTCTAGATGTGACAGATGCTAGAACTGTAACAGATGGAGCTACCAAGGCATTTGTATGGCAGGTGTATTTGTAAGACATATGTGCATGCATACAGTGTGTAACATAAGATTAGCATGGACATGTGTATTCTGATGGGTATGACGTGTGACACTGAGCTGTCTGTCGTGCTTTTGTAACCCCAATCTGCACTGCCTTGCCAGTATGTGAGAATACAGAGTAGGTTTTATGAGGACCCTGCAATTAATAGGTGGCATAACTGTGGATATTCAGCAACAGTCTGTGCAGTTGTCAGCTCTACCAAATATTGTAGACCTCCTGTATATCCAGCAGCATTTATTTGTCTGTGTACTGGTTCTGTGTCTGCATCAGAGGCCCAAATGCACTGTGATTTGGTCCAGTATATATAGGAGTAGTGTGTGACTGGCAATCAGGATATGCTTCTAAAAACAGCTGCTGTACTCCACAGGTCAGTTGGCTTACTGGTATGTTGCTCTGACTGTAGTTCAAAGGGGTCAGGTTCAAAATGTGTCACTGATATCTTTTTTCCCTAAAGTTACATCCCTGTAGTGCATGATACATTTACAAATGCATATGCAATTCCCCAGAGCTGATTTGAAGTGTTATGTTGCTGTGACTCTGGTTCAGAAGGTTTTGTTTTAGAAACTTGGCAGCTTTGTCTTTTTTCCCTAATGTTACATGACTGTAATGCATGATATATTCACAAAAGCATTAACTTTTGCAGCTGATTTGGCTTAGTGATGTGTTGTTTTGACTCTTGTGCACAGGGTCCCGGGTTCAAGACTTGGTAGTGATGACTTTTCTTTTTCCCCCTAATGTTAAATGACTGTAATGCATGATATATTTACAAAAGCATTACTAGACCTCACAGCTGATTTGGTATAGTGGTGAGTTGCTCTGACTCTATTACACAGTCTCCTGGGTTCAAGACTAGGCACTGATGACTTTTTCCCTTGCTGTTAAATGACTGTAATGCATGATATAATTACAAAAGCAGTGCTAGCTCCCATAGCTGATTTGGGGTAGTGGTACACTGCTGTGACTTTAATACACAGGGTCCTGGGTTTGAGACCTGATACGGTTGGTTATTTTGTTGCTGAGGGGAACAGTGGCTGAATGATATACAGCAATTAAAGCTGTTTTGTGCAGTTTTGCACAATGCTAAGTGATGCCAAGAGATGCTTAGTTTCCCTTAGCTTTGCTTAGCAGTGCTTTCTCCTGCTTAAATCTGCGCTCATTCCAAAAAAAAGAAAAGAAAAAAGGGGTGATAGGAAAGTGGTGAAATGGGGGCAAGCTGGGGGGAAAACATTATGAAACGCAGCTAGGGATGTGCAGAATGAATGTAGGAAAGGACCATAGCTCTCCATTTCTTGTGCAGCAACAGGTGTGAATGTGGACAATTTGGAATTTACAGTCTCACACCCCACAGGGAGGGGTGTGGGCAACATACATTTGTTGAGTATTTCAAGGGTAAATTGATTAACATCAGTGTAAATGGGGGCAAAATGGAGAGCTATGTATGGGACGGAATTTTTTTTTGTGGGGACAGATGCCTCCTTTTTTTAAAGGTGAGAGTTGGATGTTGGGGAAGGGTTGTAGGTACGTTTGGGGAGGTAAGTTGGGTAGGAGAGGTTGCTTTTGCAGAAAGACAAGACAGACAAGACAGCAGATAGGGACGGTGTATGACACGTGAGGGGGTAAACACCTTAGACATAGAGGGTTGTTAGGAATCAGAGGGCCATGTGCCCCCAAATGGAAAGAGTGGTACTTAGGTTCCTACCATGGACAGTCACCACTGCCCCTTCAAGGCCTCAAATGTGGCTGTGCTGGGGGCTGGATGACAGGGCCAGCGTACCCCTCAAGGTGTGCCAGTCTGCCCTTGACCTGTTGCAGGCATACATCTAAGTCCCTCTGGATGACCCTGCGCACCATACCTCTGAACTGGTGTCAGGTGACAGGGTCCACTCTACACCCGTATCTGGGGGAGTGGGCCCCGTCCCCTGATGTGGTTCCACCTGAGGGTGGTGCAGGACCAGTGGAGGGGGCAGTTCAAAGTTGGGTCCCAGAAGTGCTGGGACCCAGTGCTGCAGTCAGATGAGGCAGGTCAGGTGGATCCGCTATGATCTGCCTACCCAAACATGCTATGGTGTTAAGATTTTTCAAGGTGCATTGGTTAGTCATGAACAAAACATTTCAATATTAGTTATAACAGCATGCATAGGTGTTCCAATTAACCCAGAACAATAGAACTGGGAAAACTGTATGGCAAACAGAACACCTGCATAAATGGAATAACAGTCATTATTATAACAGCAGCCAGTAACATTTACAGCAACAGGCCACCAATAATGGAACTGGAACAAGGTATGTTAGTATTGAGGCATTTAAATATATGAACAATAATAGAACACATGTCCCAACATTAAGTTTTGAGAACAACATACCTGTAGTATAGGAATAATAATTATTGATTCGGATAAGGGGTAGGAGGAGAGAAAAACAGTCCATTACCAACTGTATAGGCTTATATTTTTCACAACAGCACTGCTCAATACTCTACAGGTCTGCCCTCACTTTACATCTACCTGAAGCCTATACCTACTGTAGCACATACATACCTGTTAATCTTTCAACCTGGAATCCTATGGACCAAGTTGTGACAACTGTAAATTCATGAGTAAAGGGGACTTGTACATGTCAAGGTTACATATACGGCTAACAAGGTGTACCCTACACTGATATTGTGTGAGTGCGCTAATGGCATACTTCTACTGGATTTATATCTGTGTACAAGGTTATTGGCAACAGTGATCAGTAGCCATGACAGTGGGACACTTGAGAGACATGTATCGGGAAGAGTGCATAGTGTATATAGCTATCCTGCTGTCATTTGTAGACATGGCGCTGGGCACTTGAACATTTGCACACAGTTCATTAGTATACCCTTCATTTCTTTACCTGTGAGCCCTGTGGAAAAAATATCTATTAAAACTACCTGACATTTTCTACAAATGCTCAGGATTACTTGAGTGTCACTATGAATACATCTCCGTACCAGTCCCTGGATCCAAACCGTGGTCTGTGTGTGCAAAAATTAACAAGAGATGTATGTATTTCTTATCACACTGAGCTACTGAGGCACTGCTGTCTGCTGCTTGACTGATTTGTGCTTACAACTCACTTGGTCACACATTCTACCTTGTAATATAAGTGGAGTGTCACAGTGTCATGCGTGATAGATAGGGAACTGTGTATTAATACTTTGCACGGAGGTGTACACATTTAACCCCTAGTGGATATGATTATGTGTGATCTGTACAGACCATAGCAGGCTGCTGGGTTGCATACCCGACCCATATACATGCAGTCTCCACCTATTACAGTCTCATACTTGTCTGCATCAGCATGACAGCTGTGGTGGTGCAGCAGTTAGCATTGTCGCCTCACAGCAAGAGGTTCTCCCATTCGATTCTCAGCTGGAGTGCCTTCTGTGTGGAGTCTGCATGCCCTCCACGCGGTCGAGTGACATTAAAGGCATGCAGGTAGGTGCGAGCGTAAATGGGCATGCCTTCGTTGAAGGTTGGGCATCGGGCTGGCAACTCGACACTGTAAAATCCACTGCCAATCATGAGCAGACCGGAGTTCCACTGTGGCGACCCCTAACCGGGAAAAGCCAAAAGACTTGCCTGCATCAGCATACCTACATTCAGAAATACAGGTAGCCGAAATGCAAAGGTTAACACAAGACACTGCTGCAGGGAACACACTATAATACATTACATATTACTATTCAAGGTTCAGATCTTAGTGCAGAACATATATCAATTTTCATTGTATCTTGTTTTACAGCTCCAAATCTACAGTTTGGCATAACAACTACCTAGCAGACAAACTGCAGTGACTTCATGCTCTCATAGTCATATTGCTGTGTAGCACATGTACACTTGTATTTCTTCAGCAACAGAACAGATTAAACACAACAGTTTGTGGTAATAACTTTATTTAGGGTGATATGACTCAGTGGTTTATTACAGTCTAACTTCTAAATTCAGTTGTACTGCATATCCTGTAGATAATGAATGTATGTCAGTTATTACTTTCACAGTAGCAAGCACAGTATACTTTATTAACAAATTAATTCCTACACAGTATTACTAGAGTATTGGCTTCATTTCATCGGCAGTAGCTTGTTTGCTGCCTTCATCTGTATTACACAGTACGTGGCATTAGTTACTTATATCAATGCTGGTATAACAACACATTTATTCGGTACACTCAGAGCAAACTATACCTAATGGCAGTAAACAATTACACTTTCTTATTTATTTGACTATATATATACATTGAAAGTTATATCTGTACTCACCACACTGTCAGTGCAGCCTCACCAGTCATCCTGCATGAGCCTCCATGTTATGAGCCCTCTCCTCTGCAGCTATAGGTGGAAACACACCATTATGCATACCTGTCTATCAGATATTCATACTATAATTTGATAAATCAACAGTAGATATATTTACAAACTTCTGGGGCATTCTGGGCTCAAGCATCTTGGATCCATTGGGCCAAGAGCAGTCCCTTCCTCTGTTTCAGGTCATTATAATAATGGTGAAACCTATGCACCAATGCGGGGGATGCCAATGGCATTGGTGAGCTCACATGCCAGATGGTCCCAGACCTCAGACTTGTATTCTGTGGTGCTGCAGCAGTCTGTCATGGTTCTTTACGAGGAGCCCAGCCATGACCCTGACTGTTGAAGTCTGAAAGCATGCTCCTTCACCAGCACCTGCCATACTTCCTACAGAGATCAAACTCTAATAGGTTCTGCCTGTATTCCACCTGTGCAGTTTAAATAAGGCCATATTCCCGCCCTTTGCCATTATTGGACCATTTTCAAAAATGCTGAGCAAAGCTCAGCAGTGCACATACCCACTTAGGTGAGTTTAGTAGTGCTTAAAGTGGCAAATGCTGAGCAGTGCTTAGCAGTGTGCATATCTGCTTAGCTGAGATGAATACTGCTTAGAATGGAACTTCTTAGCAATGCTCAAACCCGCTTAGCAGAGCTAAGCATCGCTAAGTATTGCTCAGATGGGTTCTGTTTAAGTATTGCTTAGCTTGGCTTAGCACTGCTTAGAAGAACTGAGCTAAGGGCAAAAAAATTTCATTTCAAGAATAAGATTTGGATAATAATTACTCATTACTGATGCATTATTGTTAAGTGTATATATTTTACTTTACATGATGTCCTCCTATGTGCTTTCATTACATTACCTTGGGGTGTGACTGTACTGTATTGGACACTTGTGTTTAAATGGGGGTTTTCGCCTCATATCTCCACTGGCACTGTGATTCTGGACCAGCTACACTACCCTGGTTAACAAATGTTAACTACCACATCAATAAATAAATAAAAAATACTATATTTCCCATATAAAAACTGAATGGCCTGTCTTGGTATTTGAACCGCGCATCTACTGGACACGAAGCCATGAAACTAACTACTCAGCTAACTCAGCTGTGAAGATGTCCCCTATACATTTCTATATATCTTTTCATTAGATTTAAGCAGTGCTGAGCAAAGTGCCGTGCCACGAAAACCAGCTCAGCTACGCTTAAACTTTAAATACAACAAAGTAAAAAAAAAATTCATTAATTTTACATGAAACATCACACGTCAATTATGAAATAAGTGTTCATTGACACTTTCTTAATTGTTTTAATGCCATATGGCATCTTCACAATCCAGGGGGTGTGTTACTGATACTGTAACACACCCCCTACATGACATTACTTCATTTTCAGGTCAGCCTCTCAACTGTACAGATTTTCGCACAATGTCAACATTTATGCCTCATATTTTTGGTCCGTTTTTCATAAAATTATGTTTCTCTGGCAAATCAGTTGTCAAATCATTACAGACTGCAGTTAGAAAATAATAACAGGCATTTGAGTTTTGGGCGACATACTCTTCAGAAAATCCATGCTAATGTAAAACCTGTCATTCAACTTTCTAAGTTTGTAAGAGCAATATTTAAAAACTGTTTTCATTTTTGGGCTTTTGTCCCACTTTTACTAATGGCTTTGTCCAGACTTCTTGCTCTAAGAGGTTGAGAGGTATGTGTCCGAGGACACTTTTTTATTGTAGAGTGCCGTACGGCACTTTCACAATGCAAGGGGTGTGTTACAGTACCTGTCACACACCCCCTGCATAACATTCACTTATTATTTATCATTTCAGTGTCCATGTGCACTTTTTCTATTTTACAGTGCCGTACGGCACTTTGACAATGCAGGGGGTGTGTTACAGATCTGCAGCACTAGTGTAACACGCCCGCTGCACTGATTCAGTTTCCACGTACACAGCTCCGTCTCAGTAGTGCACCTTCATTAACATGTAAGGGGTGCTGCCAAGAGGGAGATGCAGACATGGACACCATTCACTCCATGTAGGAATAATGCTATTCCTTCACAGAGTTTGTTAAATCTGGGGGATTGTTTCACACCACTGAAGATTCTAGTCAATAAATTTAAATCTTCTTAACTTAACACCGGTCTTGTTGCCAATTCGGGTTTCCATAAAGAACTTTTGCTCTTTGACAAACACGGTTTTGAATACAAAAAGCTAGTTATCAAACATAATAATGATACTATTCTTGCACTAATGAGAGATATTTTGCTTTTGGACAGAAACATTACTCAAGATCTTGCCTTTTCCGACAATATGTTCAGGTATACTTGTATCTTGCATTGCACTGATGAACAAATGGAAACTGTTAAGGCAAGAAAGTTAAAGAAACTGAGTAGAGACACTAATGCATATAATTCCAACGCCGCCTACCTCCTATACCCCAGTTCCCAGGAGTGGGCTTATAAATCTCCTGTAAATGATACTGAGACTAAAGATATAGTTGATTCTATGTGTAATAATTATGGAGATGAGAGCGATTTTTTAGACACAATCGAAGTTCCCATACCCAGGTGATCCGAACGCCTGAGGAACCAACAGACAAATCAGAAGTGGGGAGCACCACAACATGTATCTGTGCAACATCAAACCAGAGGTGCTCAGGGGAATTTTCGGGGGAGCAGACATGGCTCTTGGAAGGGGAGGAGACAATACCATTAATTTCAGCTCCTGAAATTTTGACTAGCTCTCCCACTTGTTTGTTACCGCCCTTGCATACTGCACAGAATCAAGCTGGTGATTTCAAAGTTTATAACTTTTCCTCTCTGGACATTAGTACTGGTTTGCGGAATCTTTTTTCCAAAGGGATGACTTTTGTACCCTCTAACAAAATTAATCTAGAACATACACTTATTGACCTAAGGTTGTATGTGTGTAAACTCAATTTGTAACTACTGTTTATGAATGATACTTATGTAAACAATCCTTTAAAAATTTCCAGTACATATAACCCTCATTTACACCCTTCTGTCGAATTGTTCCAGTGTATGTGTGGATTAGATATAAGGACCTTGCATAGTAAATACACTAGAGGTTATTATATGCACAAAAATTTAACAGAAGAACAGAAGTTAGATTTAGATTTTTTGAAAAATACATCATGAGTAAGATTTATTAAACCAGATAAAAGAGGAGGTTTAGTTGTTATGAACCAAACTGATTATATTAAGAAAAAGAAAATTCTTTTGGTTTCACAAACTTACCAAAAATGTTCAATTAATGAATTGAACATTGCTTATAGTAAGATAAGAAGCCTTTTGCAAGACTTATTTATTGATGGTTCCATCGACATTCATCAGTATAATTATCTTACTGTGAACTACCCCATTACACCTACGATTTTTGGGGTTCCAAAAATTCATAATGATGTGTGTCAACCCCCGATGTGTTCCATTGTAGATGCAAGGGGCTCAATTACACGTCCTTTAGCTAATTTTTTGGATTTTGAACTAAAAAGGTTTGTTTTAGGTGAGTCCCATATATGTATAGAATCTTGGGATTTTTTAAAGAGATTAGACCGTACTACGTATGATCAAAATCAAGTCTTTATTACTATAGATGTTAAAGACTTATATATGGTCATTCCCCATCAAACAGGTGAGGAGTGGTTCTGTGAATATCTTGCTAGCAAGGGTATTGAACAGGATATGATTAACACCTATGAACAACTACTTGACCTGGTTTTAAGATCTAACTTTACTTGGTTTGAGAAAGAACTGTACCTTCAAAAAGAGGGGATTGCAATGGGCTCATCATGTGGTGATCTTTATGCCAACATAATTATGTTGGTTTAGGAATGGAAGTTTTTGTTTTCCTCTCCTTTTCTTTCCTTTTGTGACAGCTATATTCAATACCAGGAGGACATTTTTATTCTATGGTCAGGTCCTGTTGAAATGATTCACCAATTGCTGGATTATATCAACAATACTACAGCTCTTTTAAAATTCACTCATGTTTTTGACCATAATACAATTTCATATTTAGATGTCTTAGTCAGGAAGAATTGTATAGAATGAAGGTTTACGGCTGAGATTTTTCAAAAAACTACTTATGCGAGTGCCATCTTACAGTTCCACGGTAACCATCCTTTTTCACAGAAATGGGCTATTGTCAAAGGAAAATTTATCAGAGCAGCCTGGATGGTTACAGAATGGCATAGGTTTTTGGAAGAATGTAATGTCCTAAAAAATATGTTTCTCAAGAGAGGGTACCCTGTTGCATTAATTGAGGAACATTTTTGGAAGTAAGAGAAAAAAGAGCTACAGGGCATTTTAACCCTTTGGTGGGAGATAAGATTATACCCATGCAATTCTCCCAATCAAGTTGATTTAGCATGTAGTGCTTCTAGTGTTGCATATGATCTCATCATTAATAATACATCTTACTTAACTCAGAGCACTAGTATTAACCAGAATTCTTTTTTGAATGCCTTAATCACTACGTTTACTATTGAAAGTTATTCCATTAGGAATATTTTGTCTAAAAATTGAAAAGTTTGGAGATGGAAAAAGAGGTAATGTGTAGGGAATAGACCCATTTTTGTATACAATAAAGGGACTAACTTTAAGAACATTTTTGAAAATCTTAGGGGTTGTAATAAGATTGGTTAAATGACGAAATGTGGTGCATGTTTTTATTGAAAACATATTTTAGACGTAAGCCAGATCTGCATTAATGGTTACAGCATTACAATTTCAGGTAAACCGAGCTGTAATTCAATGAAACTTGCTTACTGTGCTATTTGTAAGTTTTGCCCATGTTTTTATATGGGCAAAACTGAACGTAAGCTCAAGACTAGGATTGCCAAACATTTATGTGACATCCGTGCACACAAGGAAACTTAATGCTTTAGCAAGGCATATTATCTCTAATAGAGATCATGAGTTTAAATGTATTGTTTTAGAAACACTGAAAATGTCTGGAAGGGGTGGAGCATGGCCACTTTTGCTGGAGAAAGCAGAGCTACTCTGGCAACTGCGACTTGGGGCTCAATTTTGGCCAGAGTTGAACGAAGCAGAATCATTAACATGCTTACTTAAGTTAAAAGCTAATTCCAGATAAAAACAGTGTAACATAGTAATTTTGATAAAGAGATATTTATTATTAAGTAATAAGTTTTGTTTTATTTTAATGTTTTTTAAATTGATTTTGAGTTTATGATGTCTTTAGGGGATGGTTGTGTTAGGATGCTGTCACTGGTCTCTTTTTTAGGTGTGTCTGAATTTTGAAATGTGATTGGTTTATGATGTATTTTACTATGGCTAGTTTACTGAGTCATGCTATCTGATGAAGTTCCGGTTAAATTTAGTGGGATGAAAGCACTTATCTACCTGCTGTTGTGTCTTTGTGGATTTTATTACTGGACATTTGCTGGATTTTTACTTGGCTTTTTTACCTGGAATAAAACTTGGTGGTGATATTCTCCACTTGAGCTGTCTTTTTGTTTTCAAATACAATGAAGTAAAAAAACAATAATCCATTAATTTTACATGACACATCACACTTCAGTTATGAAATAAGTGTCCAAGGACACTTTATTGTTTTAATGCCATACGGCACCTTCACAATCCAGGGGTTGTGTTACGGATACTGTAACACACCTCCTACATGACATTACTTCATTTTCAGATCAGCCTTTCAACTGTACAGATTTTTGCACAATGTCCACATTTGTGCCTCATATTTTTAGTCCATTTTTCATAAAATTATGTTTCTCTGACAAATCACTGGTGAAATCATTACAAACTGCAGTTAGAAAATAATAACTGGCATTTGAGTTTTGGGCGACATACTCTTCAGAAAATCCATGCTAATGCAAAACCTGTCATTCAGCTTTCTAAGTTTGCAAGAGCAATATTTAAAAACGGTCTCTATTTTTGGGCTTTTGTCCCACTTTTACTAATGGCTTTGTTCATACTTCTTGCTCTAAGAGGTTGAGAGTTATGTGTCCGAGGACACTTTTTTATTGTAGAGTGCCGTACAGCACTTTCACAATGCAGGTGGTGTGTTACAGTACCTGTCACACACCCCCCTGCATAACATTCACTCTCATTCATCATTTCAGTGCCTGGGGACACTTTTTCTGTTGTAAAGTGCCATACGGCACTTTGACAATGCAGAAGGTGTGCTACAGATCTGCAGCACTATTGTAACACGCCCCCTGCACTGATTCAGTTTCCATGTACATGGCTCCATCTCAATAGTGCACCTTCATTAACATGCAAGGGGCGCTGCCGAGAGGGCGATGCAGATAGGGACACCATTCACTCTGTGTAGAAATAACACTATTCCTACGTGGAGTTTATTAAATCCAGGGGATTGTTTCACACCATTGAAGATTTTAGTCAATAAATTAAAATCTTCTTAACTTATCATTTAATAGTTTCCTGTAGGTATAACAGATTTATAGAACACTTATATTGCTATGTGATTGTTCACCCATAATGTGGTACATGGTTCATGTGCAATACTATTACTTGAACTTTGCTGCTAGATGTATATTTTTAGTATCTTTACAAGTATGTGTTTCTAGGAATATATGTAGCTATGCACTTAAGTGCAGAGTTGATTTAAAAGACAGTGGTAGTATTATTATATGTTGTTTTAAATTATCTCCCGGATCCAGCAAACTTCCATGTAGGAATAGCTTATTCCTGCATGGAAGGGACCGATCCCATACAGCACGGCAGAGCGCCATGCATATTCATGAAGGAGCACTGCTGTGCTGTAATACGGACATGGTTCTGTGTATGAGTGCAGGGGGTGTGTCTGAGAGCAGTGTTCTCACAATACACACACACCCTGCACACCAGAATTGCCATACAACAATTTAAAAAGAGCGAGAGATCGCTCATCACACCTCTCAATGCGTTAGAGTAAGAAATCTGGAGAAAGGGGGACAACTTTTAAATATTGCTAGCACAAGCTTAGAAAGTTGATAGAATAACAGGTTTTGCATTAACATGAATCATCCGAAGGATATGAAGTCTAAAACGCACACCTCCCAACCCGTTAGAGTAAGAAATCTGGAGAAAGGGGGACAACTTTTAAATATTGCTAGTACAAACTTAGAAAGTTGATAGAATAACAGGTTTTGCATTAACATGAATCATCCGAAGGGTATGAAGTCTAAAACGCACACCTCCCAACCCGTTAGAGTAAGAAATCTGGAGAAAGGGGACAACTTTTAAATATTGTTAGTACAAACTTGGAAAGTTGATAGAATAACAGGTTTTGCATTAACATGAATCATCTGAAGGGTATGAAGTCTAAAACTCACACCTTCTAACCCGTTAGAGTAAGAAATCTGGACAAAGGGGGACAACTTTTAAATATTGCTAGTACAAACTTAGAAAGTGGATAGAATAACGGTTTTGCGTCTAAAACACACACCTCCCAATCCATTAGGGTAAGAAATCTGGACAAAACCAAAAATTAAATAAAAAAATTAAAGGTTTTAATTTTTTTTTTATTAAGCGTAGCTGCGTGGGTTTGCCCATCACACAGCTATGCATAGCAGCGTTTAAACTTCAAAAGCGTAGTGGTTAGACCATTCGCCTAGTATGCAGTCATGCACAGTTCAAGCCCCATAGTAGGCCATACATTTTCATATTTGAAACACACCCAAAATGTATTTTTAATAAATAATTAGTGACTATATTATGTGTATGTCAACCATGGTAGTGTAGCAGCTCCAAATGTGAGGTGTCACTGAAATTAAAAGTTTAAACAATATTTAGCATATCCAAGCAGATTTGCACACTGGTAAGCAGGGCTTAGCATCTACCCTATTAAGCAATGGGCAGTCTTGCTAAGTGTGTATGCCTGGTGCTTAGCTTAGCTCAGCAGTTTCAAAACTGACCAATCAAGGTACAGGGTGGGAAAATAGCCCTATTTAAAACCTCGCAGGTGGGAATACAGCTCATAACTGATTGTAGCTCCCTACTGTAGGCAGAATGGCAGGCATTGGTGAAGGCATGTTCTTTAGGGCACAGCGTGGGGCATACAGAAGTCCAATGTCATGGTACGACTCCTTGTAAAAATCCATGAAGTGAGACTGCTGCAGGAGCAGTAACAGGGCTCCCAATACAAAGCAGAAGCCTGGGAAAGTCTCACCCATGATCTCACCAGTGCCACTGTTATCCCTCGGACTAGTGAGCAGGTCCGGCACCACTATGCTGACTTGAAGTAGAGAAGAAGGAGCTCTTGGAACTGTGGGTCCAAGAAGCAAGGCAGAGGGGTGATGTCCCAGCAGTGTGTAAGTATCCACAACAATAACTGTTTACCAAAGTCCAGCCTATGTATGTGATGGATAAGTATGCATAAATGTTTCTCTATTTCCATTACAGGGGCAACTGAACAGGTTGCGAACCAGGAAGCGCATACCAGTAGGTTGCAAAGGCTGCATCGCAAGGCTGGTGAGTAACAATCTAGCTTGTACTATACATACCAAATTAATATAAAGGAGTAGAATGTCACCTGGCATTATTAAAACTGGGTATGGTCTCAAATGAATAAAGCAGACAATATTACAGTAATAGTCTCATATACATCATATATTAATAAAATGTAATTGCCTGTGAATAAAAATCAAAACCCTGGACTGATTGTGTTTACTCTAGTATGGTATGATTCGAAATGTGTACAGGTTATGTACAGAAAATATAGCTCTGAAAGCATTAAACAATCAAGTCTCATCTGACAACGTTAGTGCCTCTATAACACATGAGATTAACTGATATTACAAATGTCATGCACCAAGATCTGATATTTGAATAGTAATGTGTTAACCACAGTTTTCCACACTGTGCTATGTGAACATGTATGCAATGTTGTAAATACAAAGTCAGATTGTACAGCAAAGAGAAAAAATCATTCAAAAAAGAGACAGCAGTGTCTCACTACCACCCTGTGATGAAATACACCCTTATCATATTGTTAGCAGAAACAGCCAAGATTCAAATTCCGAGTGTGGTAGTCAGCAGTATGCATAATTTCAACTAGGATTTTGTGAAGATATGTAGAAACAGTCAGGTAGTATTAACAAACATTCCCTCCACAGGTCTCCCAGGTAAGATAAGGTATAAAGCAGCTATAAGAAGGATGTAGTTATACTGTGTCCAACACCCATGGTCCAACCCCAAGGCTGCAAATGACAGCAAGATAAGTGCATACACCAAGTGGTCTCCCCCCAAGAAATATTTAAAAGTGTCATGCTGTCACAGCTACAGGTCCCTGCTAACAACAACCAGGGTGACTAATAGAAATCAAGGCAGAGTGTGTCAGTAGCACACACACGCACACACACACACACACACACACACACACACACACACACACACACACACACACACACACACACACACAGAGTACGAGTCCACATATGTAACCCTGACTATGGGAATATGGGTAGAAACAGTCATGTAGTATTAACAAACATTCCCTCCACAGGTCTACCAGGTAAGAGAAAGTTCAAAGTAGCTATAAGAAGGCTGTAATTATACTATGTACAAATTTACCACTACCCAAACTAAGGCTATAGTTGTTGTAATAATACCAGTAGAGTAATGTGTAGAGCAATGATCATTAAAGCTGGACCACTGCAAGAGTCTACATTTGTTAACTAACATCTCTCTCTCTCCCCCAACATATCTTCACCAATAATATAAACACATAAATGAATGGGTATGTTTTCCACCAAACCCACTTTTGGGACACGTGTCCTGTTGTTCTAAAAACTTTGAAATTTATTCCAATTAATGTTCTCTGTTCAAATACCATAATTGGTGGCCTGTTGCTATCAATGTAACCTGCATGCTGGTGTAATGCCCACTGTGCTTCCATATATGCATGTGTTCTGTTTGATATGCAAATGTTCCAAATGTGTTATATTGGTTTAATGGGAATACTTATGCATGCTGTTATAACTAATCCTGGAATGTGTTAACCATTACTAACCAACATATGTTCTAAAACCCCAACACCATAGTACATCAGGAAAGGCCAATCCCAGTTGATCTGCCTCTCCTGCCTCATCTGGCCATGGCACCGGGCCACAGCACGTCTAAGACCCACCCAGGGACCTCCTTGTCCGCTGGTCCTGCATCACCTTTGGGTTGAACCACCTCAGGGGATGGTGCTCGCCCCTCCCTGGGTGCGAGCACAGACAGGATCCTGTCACATGAAGCCAGGTCCAGGGTCTGGTGCATAGCAAGCTCCACAAGGAATTCAGAGATCTGCTATGCCAGCTTGAGGGCCGAGTGGCACATTTAGAGGTTCAGCCTGCACCTCCTGCTCAGCCCCCAGCACAGTCACCTTTGGGGCCGTGAAGGTGCAGTGATGACTGCCCATGGGTGGTGACCTCAGTTCCACTGTGTCCAATTGGGGGCTCATGGGCTTGCAATTACCAAACACTCCTCCCCATCCAAGGTGTTTACCCCCATGTGTCATATACCACCCCTGTATGCTGTCTTGTCTGTCTTCTCTGTCTTCCTACCCAAACTACCTCCCCAAATATACCTACTATCCTTCCCCAACATCTCACTTTCACCTTAAAAAAAAAGGGCAATCTGTTCCCAAAAAAAATTTTGCCCCATACATAGCTGTCCATTTCGCACGTGCCCACTGGACACATGTAATCTGGCCTAATTGGGTTCACAACACATTAGCGTTGTCCTCACCCCTCTCTCAGTGGTTTGAGTGTCCAAATATACCTCCAAATTCAGTATATATGCACAGCTGTTGCTGTTGAATAAATAGACAGTTATAGAACTTCCCTACACCCATCCTGCACATCCCTAGCTACTTTCACTGTTGTCTTTCCCTCTGTGTGCCTCCTTTTTCATCACTTTCTTATCAGCCCTTTTTTCATTTTTTTTAAAGAAATTAGCACAGGGTAAGTGGGAGCAAGCTGTTTTAAGCAGTAGTAAGCAGGATTAAGTCTGTTTGCGCAGTGCTAAGCAACACTTTTAAGGCTGTTTGTAAGCATATTTAACTGGAAATTAGTATTGCTTACCATCGTGCAAACTCGCTTACAACTGTTTAAAAGTACCTTAATCACTCTGTATCCAACAGCACATTTTCTGCCCAACAGCAAAATAATCACTCCTTGCAAGTCTTCAACCCAGGACCCTGCACACCATAGCCACAGCAATTTCCCACTAATCCATCTGAGCTGTAGATATGTGTGATGTTTTCTCAAACATATCATGCAACACAGTCATTCAACAGTTATATCTAATGTAGTGTAGTTGGACATCGGATACACACTCCGAACCTCTTACTGCAACAAATAGGTTCATAGGTAGGTACTAGGCTATTGGCCCTAGGGCCTATACAAGCCTAGCCAAAAAGGTACCCTGGCTTTCGCCACCCAGGAAAATTATTTTCCTGTGCCCCTGTCAAGCAGAACCACAGAAGTGATCCCTGGGGTGAATTTCCTATTACCCATCCAATCATCAAGGTTTTTCTTGAAGAGTGCTTAACCAAAGGCTGTTTAAATGGGGGTGAAGGGGCCCAAACTAGGGACCTCTTGTAATTATTGCCCTTATACCTCCCTCCACAGCAGAAATGTTCTGCCTTGCAACAAAATAATAAGGCCTGCCATGTCCTGGACCCAGGGCCTTGTAAACTATGATCAAAGCAATGTACCTTTATACCATCTGAGCCCTACAAAATAGTGATGACATTCCAAACATATCAGTTAGTACAGTCATCCAACAGCAGGGAAAATAGTCTGTAGAATCAGTCAGGTAGTCTGTATATACACGTATACATGTATGCGGATGCATACATGTGACAAAATCTATACATAATACACACACACACACACACACACACACACACACACACACACACACACACACACACACACACACACACACACACACACATATATATATATATATAGAGAGAGAGAGAGAGAGAGAGAGACAGAGAGAGATATCCACATATAGGCATACATACATATATATATATATATATATATATATATATATATATATATATATTACACATATATATATATATATATATATATATATATATATATATATATATATATAAAGGTGAACAAATACATACATATGTATAAATATATGTATATGTATACATAAATATACAGAAATATATGACAGCTACAAAGACATGCAATCAGAGGGTCATGCTGCTGCACACTTAAATTCTAAATCTGAAAATGCATTAACTGGACGTATTCCTTAAAATGGGGAACTGTGACATTTGTGCTGTAACAGAGACCTGTTTAAAGGCAGCAGGAAGCACCCCTGCAGCACTAGCCTATAATGAATTCCACAACATTTGGCTGCAGAAAGTGGACTGAAGCTCCAAAGGTGGTGGTGTTTTCATATTCATAAAGGATGCACACACCTCCAGAGTGGTAGACCAACATTATGCATTACAGATCCTGCAGGCGTAGCTATCATAAGACAGTGGTTCTGGTTGTAGCCTGCTATAGGTCCCCATACATGTCCCAAGACTCACAGTCCATGTCCATAAACACCCTGGAGAATATTAGTGTCCAATCTAACACTATCATACTGGTTTACTTCAACTACCCCACCATTAACTGGGAAAGCTACTCATGCACAGATGTACATGCCCATCACATCGACCTGGTCCTTCCTAACATGGGCGACTGTCTCTCTACACCAATAGTAAACTCCTCCCTTATTATATCAGAACATAAATTAATCATCTTCGGAAATCCACAGCCCTCCTATCCCCCTGCACAGTTAAGCACCACGAAAAGCCTGTCCAATGCTAACTATGGCCTCATAAAATCAGAGGTGGCTAAACTCATGGCAGCCATGCAAATGGAGACTAGTTGCATGACAGCTAAATCAAACAACAATGTACTAGGAACACGTACACAGATGCATGGATACCGCCTTACCCAATACAACCAGGACCCTCACCTTCAAAACAAGGAAGCTAATCTTGTGGTCCCCTGCCATAAAGAAACTGTACAACAGAAGAAGGGAACTGATATGTAATAAGGTGAAGTCCCAAGACAGGAAATAAACCCTAACAGCCTCAATGAAAAGATGAGCTCCCTCATTAAATACTACAAAGTTAGCTGTGAGAACAGAACTGAAGCACATAGTAAAGACAACCACAAGGCCTCATACAGTTATATAAAGAATCTCTATGGCAATACCAAGATTTGTTCTGTGCTACTAGACAATGGTACCTCCCAGACTGAGCCAACAAATAATGCCAATATACTGGCTGGCATCTTGAGTGCAAACATTACCCCTCACCCCCCAAAGCACCAATCACAATACCAGTACACTGCCAGGCACCCAGTATTACTGCAGCACAGGTTAAAACACCACTGTCGAAGGCCAAGAATACAGCTTCTATGGGACCTGACAACATTCCTGGCTGTGTTCTACATGAACTACAGAGTGACCTGGCACCTTACCTGTGTGCCCTGTTCAAGCACAGCCTCACCTCAGGCTTTGTTCCTACTGAATTGTGCACTGCTACAGTCACCCCTCTCCACAAATGAGGTGTGACTACAGACCCTGGGAAATACTACCCCAACTGCCTGACAAGTCTGTTATGAGAACCTATGGAATGCATCATCATGCACCTAATAAACAGGGATATGGGAATCTGCAGACTAAGGATCCCACACAGTTTATTTTTGTGAAGGGTAGGCCATACCTGCTCATTCAACCTGGTCAATTTCTTGCCGTCAGTCACCTCAGCTGTGGATGAAGGCAAGGTGACACATACAGCCTACATTGATCTGGCTAAAGCCTTTGATAACATTTCCCACTCACTAAGCTCGGCATCAACCCCTATATCACTAGGTGGGAACAGAGGCACAAGCACAGGGGTAGATTGGACATACTGGTGTCATACATTGCAACAGTTGCAGATGTCACTGGGTTTGTTGTGACATCCTTTATGAGGAATGTGACGTCGGTAATACTAACAGATGTGAGTATTCACTGATTAGGGGTTGGGAGGGCGGCCTAATGGTTAAGGTGTTTGCCTTACAAACACAAGATACAGGGTTTGAATCTCACAGGGGATAATTGGCTAGGCTTAAAAAATTGCTCGCAAGGGCAGTTAGCCTAGTATGAATCTATGAACCTAGTATATCTATGAACCTAGACTGCATTCTCCAGAGTCTACAACCGATTTACCAAGGACACCAACTGTCTGGTGAACACACAAAACATAACAGGCAGACATATGTCCAGTCTGTGGACAGCATGCCAGTGGAGAGGTATGTCAAAGACATATCACTGTGAGTTGTGACATCACACACTAAATGCATGTCCACACAAACCCTGTCAATCTATCAATCGACCATGTGTATAACAGCTCTGATGGCATTGAATCTGTTCACAAATCTGGGGATATGTCCCCCATGTTGTTTGGCTGTCTTCACATGTCCTGTCCTGTGACATATTGCCACTCACTGTATGTGAATCTGTAGGCCACCACTTCTGTATTGTCGCTCACACAGGCAAGGAAATGGGGCAATGCCCACATTAAGGAATGTCCCATATGTCAGAACTATCAGCAGTGTCCAGGCCCACAGCACAATACAATGTGGGACCTACATAGTAGTATGACCATAGCAATACTTGACATCTGCACATTTGTACAGAGGACAGACAGAAAGTAGATAGCCAACAGGATATACATTAGGGTGAATGTTTTGAAAGATACACGTCTGAAACTGAAAGGAATGCCATTACTACATGACAGCAGCCCTCAATCTTCTTCTTCTTTTGGATTTTCCCAGTTAGGGGTCGCCTCAGCGGATCACCTGTCCATTCATGACTGGCAGTGGAGTTTTACTGTATTGAGTTGCCATCCCGGCACCCAACCTTCCTCAGAAGGCACACACATGCATGCACTCACATCTAGGGCCAATTTAGAGTGTCCAATCCACCTACATCATGTCTTAGGGATGTGGGAGGAAATCAGAGCACATGGAGGAAACAGACACAACCACAGGGAAGACATGCAGACTCTGCACAGAAGGCAATCCAGCCAAGGATCGAACCAGAGAACCTCTTGCTGTGAGGTGACAACTCTAACCGCTGCACCACTGAGACCACCATGACAGCAGTCCTCAATGACATGTCCAAAAAACATAGTAGTCTACAGTTAATAGCAACATATCAGATTAATATCCAAAAGGTGATACATATAACCTTACATTTGTAGGTCAGCTACCCAGACCACCTTTAATACAATAGAAAACTGGCTTTCTGAACATCGTCTGATCCTAAATCCCAAAAAAACTAAAATGCTGTTATTTTCACCAACACGTAGGTCTACCACTTTCACCTTTACCATAAAATCGAATGATGGCACAATAATCTCCCCTGACCCATCTACAAAACTATTAGGTGTCATCATAGACAATAATCTAAAATTTGACCTACATGTTAACCAAACTATCAAAACCATCAATAAAAAACTAGGGTCACTTTACAGAATAAAAGCCTTCCTAACCCCTCCAGCTAAAATTGCCATAGCTCGCTCTCACCTTCTTTCAACCCTTCTGTATGCATCCCTCTACTCGAATTTAAACAGGACTGTCCTTAACAAACTCCCAATTTGCTACAACCACATTGCCAGGTTTGCCACTGGGCTGCCTTTTAGGACACATCATTGCATCAATCTAAATCAGCTTCGGTGGCTTGAACTACCCAGCCTAATCCAGTATAACCAACTGATTATGGCCTATAAAATCCTCTATAATCCGGACAATACTCCTGCACTTAAAAATATTATCACCCCCTATAACAATCCTAGACCGCTTCGATCCTCTAACAAACTACTAATTCAGACTAGCAAAATTAATAACACAGCCGGTGATTCGCTCTTTGCAAACTCTGTAAGTAGATCCTGGAACTCTCTTCCAGCTGATATTACCTTACTTTCCACCTTAGGTCAATTTAAAACTAGACTCAAACAACATTTGTCACTTAACTGGCTATGTTAATGTATCAAGCCTGGCTAACTCTCTCTAGAATGTGTAAAAATCTGTTAACCAGTTTACTGTGTAATTTAATTTAATCCTGACTTGTGCTCAGGATTAACTGTAACCTGTGGAACTTGTTTAACTTGCTTACTTATGTAATCTCTGTAAATAGTCTGTTTGTAATATGTAATGCTGGTATTATGTAATGCTGTATCTGCTTACCCTTGGAGCTTTTCTCCCCGGGCCTCCGCTGAAAATGGACATGCATCCAGTTGGACTATCCCGGTCAACAAATGTAAAATAAAATAAAATAAATAAAAATAAATAAAATATAAACATACAGCTCAAACACCAAGAACAAGATACTCAGTACTCAGAGTCCAGCTTTGCATGCAGGGGTGTATGGTTTCAGTACTACAATCTGCAATCTAATCTTACTTGAAAAAGCACTGTTAAAAGTACTAACGTAATGATACAATATGTGTTAAACTATTTCTGTCAACCAGAGAACTCTGCAAGTTGGGTGTGCGATGGATGAGAAAGAAAAACTTTGGAGTGAGTTGGATGAAGTGATGATGACTGTACCTAAGGGTGAGAGAGTGGTGATTGGAGCAGATTTCAATGGGCATGTTGGTGAAGGGAACAGAGGGGATGAGGAAGTGATAGGAAGGTATAGTGTTAAGCAAAGGAATGCAGAAGGTCAGATGGTAGTGGATTTTGTGGAAAGGATGGACATGGCTGTGGTGAATACATATTTTAACAAGAGGGAGGAGCATAGGGTAACATACAAGAGTGGAGGTAGATGCACACAGGTTGATTATATCCTATGCAGGAGAGCCAGTTTGAAGGTGATTGGGGACTGTAAAGTGGTGTCAGGGGAAAGTGCAGTTAGGCAGCATAGAATGGTGCTCTGTAGGATGATGTTGGTGATCAAGAAGAAGAGGAGGAGTGTGAGGGCAACACCAAGGATCAAATGGTGGAAACTGAAAAAGGGCGATCGTGAGGTGGAGCTCAGGGAAGAGTTAAGACAGGCACTGGGTGGGAGTGAAGAGTTACTGAATAGCTGGGTAACTACAGCAGAGCTAGTAAGGGAAACGTCTAGAAAGGTGCTTGGTGTGACATCTGGACAGAGGAAGGAGGACAAGGAGACCTGGTGGTGGAATGAGGAAGTACAGGAGAGTATACAGAGAAAGAGGTTGGTGAAGAAGAAGTGGGATTGTCAGAGAGATGAAAAAAGTAGACAGGAATATAAGGAGATGAGGTGCATGGCAAAGAGAGAGGTGGCGAAGGCTAAGGATAAGGCGTATGAAGTGTTATATGAAAGGTTGGACACTAAGGAGGGAGAAAAGGACCTGTACCAATTGGCTAGACAGAGGGAGCAAGAAAGATGTGCAGCAGGTAATGGTGATAAAGGATAATGAGAGAAACATACTCACAAGTGAGGTGAGTGTGTTGAGCAGATGGAAAGAGTACTTTGAGAAGCTGATGAATGAAGAGAATGAGAGAGAGAGAAGGTTGGATGATGATGTGGGGATAGTGAATCAGGAAGTGCAACGGATTAGCAAGGAGGAAGTAAGGACAGCTATGAAGAGGGTGAAGAATGGAAAGGCTGTTGGTCCAGATGACATACCCGTGGAAGCAAAGAGGCATTTAGGAGAAATGGCAGTGGAGTTTTTAACCAGAGTGTTTAATGAAATTTTGGAAAGTGAGAGGATGCCTGAGGAGTGGAGAAAAAGTGTTTTGGTACCAATTTTTAAGAATAAGGGTGATGTGCAGAGCTATAGTAACTACAGAGGGATAAAACTGATGAGTCACAGCATGAAGTTATGGGAAAGAGTAGTGGAAGCTAGGTTAAGAAGGGAGGTGATGATTAGTGATCAGCAGTATGGTTTCATGCCAGAAAAGAGCAGTACAGATGCGATGTTTGTTCTGAGAGTGTTGATGGAGAAGTACAGAGAAGGTCAGAAGGAGTTGTATTGTGTCTTTGTGGACTTAGAGAAAACATATGACAGGGTGCCCAGAGAGGAGTTGTGGTATTTGTATGAGGAAGTTGGGAGTGGCAGAGAAGGATGTAAGAGTGGTACAGGATATGTACAAGGGTAGTGTGACAGCGGTGAGGTCTGAGGTGGGAGTGACAGATGCATTTAAGGTGGAGGTGGGATTACATCAAGGATCAGCTCTGAGCCCTTTCTTATTTGCAATGGAGATGGACAGGTTGACAGACGAGATCAGACAGGAGTCCCCGTGGACTACAATGTTTGCAGATGACATTGTGATCTGTAGTGAGAGTAGGGAGCAGGCTGAGGAAAGCCTGGAGAGGTGGAGATATGCTCTAGAGAGGAGAGGAATGAAGGTCAGTAGGACTAAGACAGAATATGTGTGTGTGAATGAGAGGGAGGATAGAGGAATGGTGAGGATGCAGGGAATAGAGCTGACAAAGGTGGATGAGTTTAAACACTTGGGATCAACAGTTCAGAGTAATGGCGAGTGTAGAAGAGAGGTGAAGAAGAGAGTACAGGCAGGATGGAGTGGGTGGAGAAGAGTGTCAGGAGTGATTTGTGACAGATGAGTACCAGTAAGAGTGAAAGGGAAGGTCTATAAGAGGGTAGTGAGACCAGCTATGTTATATGGGTTGGAGACAGTGGCACTGACAAAAAGGCAGGAGTCAGAGCTGGATGTGGCAGAGTTAAAGATGTTAAGATTTAGACTGGGTGTGACAAGGGTGGACAAGATTAGGAATAAGTATATTAGAGGGTCAGCCCAGGTTGGACGGTTTGGAGACAAAGCCAGAGATTACGTTGGTTTGGACATGTGCTGAGGAGGGATGCTCAGTATATTGGGAAAAGAATGCCAAGGATGAAGCTGCCAGGTAAGAGGAAAAGAGGAAGGCCTAAGTTAAGGTTTATGGATGTGGTGAGAGAAGACATGTAGGTGGTTGGTGTGATAGAGAAAGATGCAGAGGACAGGAAGAAATGTAAACAGATGATCCGCTGTGGTGACCCCTAACGGGAACAGCCGAAAGAAAAAGAAGAAGTGAACTGTAGCTAGTGGAACATACAAGTGTGACTGCATATAACCTGGGATACTACCCATGTATGAAACAAATCCAAAGAGAAAAGATTGTGGTACTACC
>NC_056726.1:1208995575-1209000878 GCF_019279795.1 Protopterus annectens
TGCCCTTTTATGAATATTTCATCACACTGACAAACAGACGTTTTCAGAAACAGTACCATGAGACCCACTACTGTCCCCATTGTGAGATTTATTCAAATGTACAGCTATAGAACTGACATATTTCTTATCGGTAATATGTCTGACATGTTCTAAAAGCCTAGTTTTAAAACATGAGTTACTGTCCCCCAAGGAAAATATGTTACAAGGCCATCTAAGAGCATTCTCTGTACACCAACCACTTGAATGTACAGACTTCAACATTTTTCCCAGGCATTCCCCTCAGCAGGAATTACAGCACTAAATAATGATAGACCAGTATACCTATCCACCTACTACTGTATGACATCTGGACAAGGCCTGATATAATTGGTGGACATAAGCCCAAATACACGGCCATACATGAAATATTGCTGTTATACACTGAGAAAGTTGCTAGTGTTATGGCTTTTTTTGTAACATATCTTTTCTGAGGGATATAAAGTCAGAGAAACAAATAGATGTTACCATCTACATAATGCAATCACCAGAGTATGCTACTGATTTGCCAAGGACAACAACTGTCTGGGGAACAGCCCATACATAATAAGCTAACCTGTGGCCATTATGTGGATGGCCCTACAGTTGAGAGCTATGTAGAAACAGAACTTTTTCAGACTGAAACCCATGCAGAAGTAGCATGTGCAGACAAGCCCTGTTAAACTAGCAGTATTCCAAACATATAACAGCAATCCTAACAATGTGCTCATATGTCTTCAACCTTCCCCACTATTTAGTTGGCTTGTCTCCACAAGTCTTGTTGTAAGAGGTAGTAGCTCACACAACTCCAGGATGTCTTCCTCACAAGTAAGGGAAAGGGCCAACACCCACATGGAGTACTCATTTATGGGAGTGTGTTGCCATGACATTGTCTTTTGGAAGAATTACACAGCTGCTCTGCATGCAGTTAGCAAGTGGGGAACCCCAGTAGGTGCACAGGCCATCACCTGGTCATGAGCATCACCTACAAAAGCCATACTGCCACCTATTCAAACCAGCTCTATCCCTATCGTGCGCAGGGAGAGAGAGAGAAATAACAAATGAGACATAAAGTGGAAAAGAGAAGAAAGAAAAAAGGTAAGTGACATATGTAAGCAAGTAATTGAATGTAGTACTTGCTCTGTAATAATGAAAAATATGATTTGGAGGAATATATATCCCAACAAGACATGCTGTACTAATGTCCTGCTAAACAGCTGCTATGGCCATAACATCTGGCCCTCTCTGCAGTGGAGATATCACAGACATATCTCTCAACTGTACAGATCCTCACAGAATGTCCACATTTTACTATCATGTATTTTTGTCTGTTCCTCCTGAGATCTATACTTTACTGTCAAATAGTTGAGGATTGAAGTCATCAGGTAATGACTAACACTTGTGTTTAAGACTCTACATCCTTAAAGATATTCACCATAATGCTAAATGTATCATTCTATGAACTTCCTATGTCTGTAACAGGAATATTTCAAGTCTGTCCCTATTTATCTCCCCATCATTTTAGGCATTGTCCAGATGTGATGTTCTGAGAGGTTGTGACGTGAGATCACAGCTCAGGAGTCTGACTCACCCTGGGAAAGGATAACTCATATATGACAACCGCAGGGGTGTCTGTCAAACAGTTGTGACTGTGTCACTGCTAGGCCAGTTAATGGGATGTTTTCCATATTGCACAGATGGCTAAGCTTCTGGTGTCATTCTAAGGGGATTCAGTATTTGTCTGCCTGGGACGACATGGATGACAGACGATAATGCTTTGCCAGAGATTGCCTGCACCTGTCGCCCCTGGGATTCTGGATACTGGCTAAGGGTCTTGCCACCCCTATAGTACCTTTTTTAGGCAAGGTTCAAATGACAAATTCACTACCATAACAGGAACAGGCAAGCAAAAACTGAGGGTAATGCTACTCAATGCTAGAAGTCTAAATCTCAAAATGCACTCATGAGGCACTCTTGAAAATGGAGAACATCTATTTCTGTGCAGGGACTGAGACCTGGTTCAAGGCTCTAGAGAGCACCCCTGTAAGGCTATAACTCATACCACACATTTCGGCCATCTAACCTGGACCAGAACACCAAAGGTGGAGGTGTGTTCATATTCATTAAGGATATCCACACCTCCAGGCTAGTTGTGCAGCATAATGCATCCGAGGTTATCCAAGTGCAACTGACTCTGGGCAAAACTGCAATCCAAATTGTAGGTTGCTACAGATCCCCCACCATTCCTCAGGATTCACACTTCTCATTTCTTGATATACTGGAAAATATTAGGGTACAACCAAACACCTTAATAATGGGCCATTTCAACTACCCCACCATTAACTGAGAAAACTACTCATGTACCAACTCCTTCGCTCAATGCTTTCTGGAATTCATAAATTCTAATGCCCTGGATCAACTTATCCACACCCCCACCAGGGGCAACAATATCCAAGACCTAGTTATTACCGACATGAGTGACTGGTGTTCCACACTTGAAGTCAACTCCTTGTTGGTCAGATCCGACCATAAGCTAACCACCCTAGATATCCACATCCTGCCCCCACCCACCATTAAGGAAACCACAGTAAAACATTTCTCCAACACCAACTTCATGCTTCTTAAGACAGAAGTGGCAAACTTCATGACACCCATGCAGATGGACAATACAATTATGGCTGCTGAATCCTACCCAAATGCACTCTAAAAGCACTTACACGAGTGCATGGATCATGCTATTCCAAAGAGAACCAAGACGCTATCCTCCAAAAAAAGGAAGCCAATCTGGTGGTCCCCTGCCATAAACAAACTCTACACCAGAAGGAAGAAACTGTTGCAAAAGAGAGTAAAATCCCATGAGTGGAGGAGCTCCCTGGTCCGCCTCAGTAAGAAGCTGAGATCCCTTATAAGATCCTTCAAAGCTAGTTACAAAAACAAAATTGCCACTGATTCTAAGGGCAACCACAAAGCATTCTATAGCTATGTCAAGAAGCTTAATGGCAACACCCAGATCTGTTCTGAGTTATAGCACAACGGCAGGAAAATTACAGAACCAACTGATATTGACAACATCATGGGTGATAGGTTTCGTGCTAACTTTACCCCCCTCTCACCCCAAAAGGGGCAAATATCTATACAGGAAGAATGCAGAGTCCCTGTAATCACATCTATGTAGGTAAAAGCTGCACTCTCTAAAACCAAAAACACAGCATCCATGGGACTGGACAACATCCCAGGCTGTGTTTTACATGAACTTCAGAATGGACTGGCTCCCCACCTAAGCACCATGTTCAATCATAGTCTCACATCAGGTTTTGTGCCCACTAAATGGTGCACAGCAACAGTTATCCCACTCCACAAAGGGGGAGCCACCACTGATCATGGGAACTATCACCCTATTAGCCTGACGAGCCTGGTCTACAAGGCCATGGAATGTATCATCATGGAACTCATAAACAAAGACATTAGTAACTTCCAAACTCTGGACCCCACCCAGTTCGGGTTTGTGAAACGCAGATCATGCCTTCTGAACCTGATCAACTTCTTTGAGGCAGTTACCAAAGCCGTAGACGAGGGTAAGGTGGTTCACACATCCTATCTTGACCTCACCAAGGCTTTCAACACCCCCCCACCCCATTCTGGAATTATAGCTAAACTCACTAAACTAGGTATAAATCCCTACGTCACAAGATGGGTTGCCAACTGGCTCACTGACAGAACCCACACTGTAAAAGTTGCAGACTCCAAATCTGACTTCAAACCAGTGACAAGTGGAGTACCACAGGGTTCGGTCCCGGGATCTCTCCTGTTTAGTATCTACTTCTCTGAAGTATAGGCTAACACAGAAGGCATATGGGTAATGAAGTTCACAGATGACTGCAAACTAGGAGCCATAGCTGAGTCTCCAAATGATGTGGACATCCTACAGAAGTGCCTCACTGAGACAGATGCCTGGTGTCAGAGGCATGGCCTCAAGCTCAATGCCAAAATGTGCATTGTCATCCCCTTTGGTAAAAATGCTGTACCCTTGAACTACCGCATAAACGGCAGTCTACTTAATGCTGAATGTGTGATAAGAGACCTTGGGACCCAGGTGGACAGTAGTCTCTCCTTTGATAATCACATCACCACAGTAGTCAGGAAATCCTTCTATGTGGCACACCTCATCACAAAAGGGTTCTCATCCATGAAAAAAGAGGTCATTGTTCCCATCTACTCGGCACTCATTAGACCCATTATAGAGTACAATGCCCCTTTTGGAATATACTTCACAAGACATCTGCAGCAGCTGGAAAGGCCACAGAAGTACCTCACAAAGAGGATTACTGGTCTCAAACAGATGCCCTACACTGACCATCTCAAAAAACTCCAGCTTTACTCTGCAAGTACATTGCCTACTCTGAGGAGATCTCTGCCTAACATATAAAGCTATGTTAAACCCAGAGCTGTTGGACATGCTACACCTAAAGAAATCCCAATCCCTCCGAGCTACACACTCTAGGGATCTATACCTTGTCACCACAATAAACAGGACATGCTGGAGGGATAGATTCCTGTCCCAGAGACTTCCTATACTCTGGACAAGCTACCCATCTATACTGTCAATCAAAGTTCCTCATTAGCACTCTTCAAGAAAAATCTTGATGAGTGGATGGGAAATAGGAAATAGTCCCCGGGGATCACTTCTGTGGCTCTGCTTGACAGGGGCACAGGAAATTAACTTTCTTGGGTAGCGTAAGCCAGGGAATATTGTTGGCTAGGCTTAATTAGGCCCTTGGGCCAATAGCCTAGTACCTACCTATGAACCTATATCCATGTTACCTGTGATTATGAGTATGGCACATGTTTGCCTTGTAAAGTTAAGACACCTGCAGAGGGCATGTGCATAGTAAAGTACTGTTGCAGACATGTGTTGAACTGCATGTGATATATGAAATTAATAACATTCAACTGTACAGTGTTCTGCAGGACAATATGCACATTTGTGACTGATATCTGTAGTCACATGCACATATACCTGTGTGATGTGATGGTCATCACCCAAAGACTCCCTATGCTGTGGAATAAAATCCCGGTATATGTGAGGCAGAGCACCTCGCTGGCCTTGTTCAAGAGAAATCTTGACCAATGGATGGGAGATCGCAGATATACCCCAGGGATTACCTCAGTGTCACTGCTCAACAGAGGCACAGCAAAATAATGGGTATAGTTCCCCATACTAAAGGGGTGGCTTAAGCCACAAAACTATGGGCTAGGCTTGTAAATGCAGATGCTAAAACCCCCTGACT